>NW_027098844.1:147500-152500 GCF_037042795.1 Molothrus aeneus
CGCGGCTCCGCGCCAACGGCGACAAGGGCCCCACGGCCACGCTCCTGGGACAAACGGCGACGGCCGCCCAGCCCACCTGCGGATCGGATCGCTCGCGGCAGCAGAGGAGCGCGGGGGGTGCCGCCACCCGCCCGCAGCCAACAACGGCGGGACTGGACCGGCCCGGGGAGAACCCGGCCGAGCGTGCGAGAAAAAGTGCCACCCACCACCCGGCGGCCACGGGCCACCAGCGGCTTTCGCCCGGCCTCGCGGCGGTCGGCTTTCCCCTTCCGGAAAAAAAAAAGCCGGGGGACGGCACGACAAAAAAGGCACACGGAGGCGCGTTCGCAACGCCCCGTGCTAGCCACGGGGGCCACGGGGCCAGGGGCCCGGAGCGGGGGGGCCGAGTTACGCGCCTCACTGCCTCCCCACCACGGACCCACCGGCATCCCGCTCGCGTTTTCGTCGCAACGCTTCTCAGTGCCGCGGCTTAGGGCCGCCAGAGAAAAAGAAAAAAAGGCCCGCGGAGGCCTGGCGGGTGCCCCCCACACTCCGCCCGCCTCAACAAAAAGCAACGGACCCGGCACGGCAAACCCGGCCCCGCCCGGCAGAAGCGGCTCAGTCGATCCGGCCACGACCGAGGTGGGCGAGGCGCCGCCGCCTCGCCCAGGACCAGTCCGGGGGGCTTCTCCGTCGGGTGCCGCCGGGCCCGTCAGTTCAGAAAAACAACTAGGCCAAAACAGTCTGCCCGCCACAACGCGGGTCCCCGGCTTAAGGCCGAGGAAGGGGGACGGCTTCTACAACGCGGGCCGAGGACCGCCGCCCACCGCCGAGGCGGACCGACGGGCCCAAAACCGCGCCCGCCGAGCGGGCCCCGGCTTAAGGCCGGGCAGAAAAGGGACGAGGCGCCGCCGCCTCGCCCGCCACCGGTGCCCGGGGGGGGCCGCCCCCCCCCGTGGCGAATCGACCGGCAGAAGCCGGGCCGGAGCGGGACACACTCGCACGGCTTCTCTTTCGCTCGGCTCTCTCTCTCGCGGCTCGCCCCGGGGCCGGCGAGCAGCTTTCTCGGATCGTCTCTCGCCCTTCTTTTCTTGCTCGCTCTCTCTCTCGGCCTTCTACGGATCCGCTCTTGCGCGGCCCTTCTCTCTCTCGCCTCCTCGGATCCGGCTCTTTCGCGCCCCTTCTCTCTCTCTCTCGCCTCTCCAACTGGACCCACTTCCCCGGGAAGGACGGGAGCCGGGACAAAGGCACGCGCAACTTCGTCCCGGCTAGGCGGCACTCAACTTTGCCCTGGCGGCCGCACGCGCGGACGCTCGGTTCCGCCTCGGACGCAGATACGGGGTCAGTCAATCTGCGGGGATGCGGCCCGTCACCTCGCTCCCATAGTACGGACAGACGAGTCCAAAGCCGCCGAGGCCTCCAAGAGGACCGATGCAGCTCGACCGGGGCGGGGCGCCAAAGCAGGCCGCCTCCTACGATGACGCAGCCGGAGGCGGCCGACAACAGCGACCCCTTGGTGAACTTCCGCAGCCGGCCGAGACAACAGGTCTACCCGGCCGGCGCCGAAATTGCACTAAGTCCCGCCGGAGCCGAGGTAGACCTGGTGTCCCCGGCCGGAGCGAGGTAGACCTGGTGTCCCCGGCCGGAGCCGGGGTAGACCTGTTGTCCCCGGCCGGAGCGAGGTAGACCTGGTGTCCCCGGCCGGAGCCGGGGTAGACCTGTTGTCCCCGGCCGGAGCCGGGGTAGACCCGGTGTCCCCGGGCGGAGCCGGAGTAGACGTGTTGTCCCCGGGCGGAGCCAGGGTAGACGTGTTGTCCCCGGCCGCAGCCGGGGTAGACCTGGTGTCCCCGGCCGGAGCCGGGGTAGACCTGGTGTCCCCGGCCGGAGCCGGGGTAGACCTGGTGTCCCCGGCCGGAGCCCGCCACCCGGGGGCAAGGCGGGCCCCCGGCGGACCCCGGAGCGAGGTAGACCTGTTGTCCCCGGCCGGAGCGAGGTAGACCCGGTGTCCCCGGGCGGAGCCGGGGTAGACCTGATGTCCCCGGCCGGAGCGAGGTAGACCTGGTGTCCCCGGGCGGAGCCGGGGTAGACCTGGTGTCCCCGGGCGGAGACGGGGTAGACCCGGTGTCCCCGGGCGGAGCCGAGGTAGACGTGTTGTCCCCGGGCGGAGCCGGGGTAGACCTGATGTCCCCGGCCGGAGCGAGGTAGACCTGGTGTCCCCGGGCGGAGCCGGGGTAGACCTGGTGTCCCCGGGCGGAGACGGGGTAGACCCGGTGTCCCCGGGCGGAGCCGAGGTAGACGTGTTGTCCCCGGGCGGAGCCGGGGTAGACGTGTTGTCCCCGGCCGCAGCCGGGGTAGACCTGGTGTCCCCGGGTGGAGCCGGAGTAGACCTGTTGTCCCCGGGCGGAGCCGGAGTAGACGTGTTGTCCCCGGGCGGAGCCGGGGTAGACCTGTTGTCCCTATCCAGCTGGGGTAGACCTGGTGTCCCCACAGAGCTGGGCTAGACCTGGTGTCCCCGGCCGCAGCGGAGCTAGACCTGGTGTCCCCGACCGGAGCCGGGGTAGACCTGATGAGCCGGGTCCGGCTCGGATCCATGGTAGACCTCCTGTCCCCCTGTCGTCGCCCGCCCCCCGGGCACCTCGCCGTGCCCGGCGACCCCGGAGCCGGGCGAAGCTCACAGCCTCATAACACCCCGGAGCCAGATGGCTCGATCGACCCCGTCCCACAAAATGAACCCCAACCCCACCCCCCTTTCAAGACCAATACATGTTTTCGATTTTTTTTGTTGTTCTTTGGGGGAATTTGGTTTGGGTTTGTTTTGGTTTTTTGTTCCTTGTTTTGGGTTTTTGGGGGGGGCGGGGGGGGGGGGGGGGGGGCTGTTTTGGGGTTTTTTTGGGGTTTTTTTGGGGTTTTTTTCCAGTTGCTTTGGCTTTCTCTGATACTGATGCTGATTTTTGAGGTTGGTTTTTTTGGGGGGGTTGGGGGGCTTGTGGTTTGGATTTGGGTTTTCTTGGGTTGTCCCCCACCCCCCCGCCCCCCCCCCCCCCCGCCCCTTTTTCTTTACTCCTTTCCTGAAAGAAGGGCTCTTCTATTTGCTTGGAACGAGAAACTTATCCGGGAAAGCAAACCAACCAAAAAATTGACCAATTTTATTTCTTTTTCTTTCGTATCGGAAGCGCTCCCAGCCGAGCCGACGGGCAAGCCGAGGCCTGTGCTCTGCCTGCTGACACGCTGAACTGGCCAAACAGCGCCGCCACCACCCACCCCCCGCTCTGCCCCGCCACGCCCTCCTGGGGGGGACCCTACCCAGGCCAGCCCCCCTGGCCCCGATGCGGCTCGCCCCGCCCCGCCCCGCCCCGCCCCTTCCCTCCCCTCCCCTCCCCGCCCCGCCCCGCCCCGCCCCGCCCGCCGGTAGAGGCGACGGCGGCCGCCGGCACCGCCGCCAGCACACAGGCGCTGTGTGTGACTTTCGGGCGGGTTGTTTCACGGTCCGCAGAGGTCTTCGGCCCTCGACGTGACTCTAGGGGGCCGTGGGGGCTCGGTGCCGAGGCGCCCGGGGCCGGCACGAAGCCACCGGCCCTCGTCCGCACAGAGACAGAAACAGTGACACACGCGCAACCCCCTTCCCCCCCCCCCACCACTAACCCTCACCCTAACCCTAACCCTAACCCTAACCCTAACCCTAACCCTAACCCTAACCCTAGTCCTAACCTCCCCCCCCCCCCCGCCACTAACCCTAACCCTAACCGTAACCCTAAGGCACGGCCACCCCTGCAAGCTACCACACCGCCGCGCGTGAAAGGAAGGCGCGGCCAACCATCCCCGCCCCCTCGCCACCCCCCCAGGCACCTCCACCCGGCCCCCCTGCCACCCGCGCGCGCGCAGCCGCCCGCCCATAGGCATTCACGCTCTGGCGTGGCCTCTCTCCCTGGCCCTGGCCCTGCCCCGGCCCCTGGCCCGGCCCGCTCTGTGGCAGCCGCAGCCGGCCATGGGCGGTTGGGGGCGCCCCGCCCTCCCCCATCAGCCTCCCCGGCGCTGTCTGCATACTTTTCCCGCTTGCTAGTCTGCCGTAGGCCAAGGCCGGCCCGGGACAACAGGTCTACCCAAGAGCCTGGGACAAGAGGTCTACCCCACGGGGCCTGGGACATCAGGTCTACCCCGGCGGCCCAGGACAACAGGTCTAGCCCGGCGGCCCGGGACAACAGGTCTACCCAAGCGGCCTGGGACAACAGGTCTACCCGGAAGCCTAGGCCAACAGGTCTACGCCCAGGACAACAGGTCTACCCAAGGGGCCTGGGACAACAGGTCTACCCCGGAGGCCTCGGACATCAGGTCTACCCCGGCGGCCTAGGACATCGACGTGACTCTAGGGGGCCGTGGGGGCTCGGTGCCGAGGCGCCCGGGGCCGGCACGAAGCCACCGGCCCTCGTCCGCACAGAGACAGAAACAGTGACACACGCGCAACCCCCTTCCCCCCCCCCCCCCACTAACCCTCACCCTAACCCTAACCCTAACCCTAACCCTAACCCTAACCCTAGTCCTAACCTCCCCCCCCCCCCCGCCACTAACCCTAACCCTAACCGTAACCCTAAGGCACGGCCACCCCTGCAAGCTACCACACCGCCGCGCGTGAAAGGAAGGCGCGGCCAACCATCCCCGCCCCCTCGCCACCCCCCCCAGGCACCTCCACCCGGCCCCCCTGCCACCCGCGCGCGCGCAGCCGCCCGCCCATAGGCATTCACGCTCTGGCGTGGCCTCTCTCCCTGGCCCTGCCCCGGCCCCTGGCCCGGCCCGCTCTGTGGCAGCCGCAGCCGGCCATGAGCGGTTGGGGGAGCCCCGCCCTCCCCCATCAGCCTCCCCGGCGCTGTCTGCATACTTTTCCCGCTTGCTAGTCTGCCGTAGGCCAAGGCCGGCCCGGGACAACAGGTCTACCCAAGAGCCTGGGACAAGAGGTCTACCCCACGGGGCCTGGGACATCAGGTCTACCCCGGCGGCCCAGGACAACAGGTCTAGCCCGGCGGCCC
>NW_027098844.1:165000-170000 GCF_037042795.1 Molothrus aeneus
ACACCAAAGCCGAGAAAAACCCGCCCGCCGACCGGTCGCGGGCGAGCGACCGGCCGCCGGCGAGGTTGGGCCGAGCGGGGCCCCACCCCTGCAGGGGAGGGGACCCCCATCCCGGCGCGTCCCCCCACCGGGCCGCGCGGAAAGCACCGGACGTGCTAGAGGAGGCAGCGACCCGACGAGGCGGGCGCGGCCCGGACACCGAGGCCCCTCTTCAGCCGGGGCGGCTCGCTCTGCAGCAGGCGGCGGAACGGCAAAGGAGCGTGCGGACCGGGCTCTGTGCCACCCGCGTCCGCGCCCCATCGGGTTTCGGGCACTTTCGCCCTCTCGATCTCTCTCTTCTCGCCTCTCTCTCTCTTCTCTCTCTTCTTCCCCCTTCTCGCGGCTCAGCTCCAGCCGCACCGCCGCCCGGCGCTGCTCGCGGCCGGCACCCACACGGGCGCTACCCGGGACCGGGGCCGGCACCGGCACCTCGCGTGGTTTTTTAAGGACACCTGAAGGCTCGCGGGGCCACGCGGCCGTCACACAGCTCGGGACGGTAAAGACGCCCTTCCCCCCAGGCCAGCGGGAGGGGCGACACCTCGCCTGCGACGGGAAGCGAATTGGAAAGGAGACCGCCCTGCCCGAGCACCGGACCCCCCCCGCCGTGGCTTCCCCGTGACAGAGAAGCCTCGGAAGGAGAGCCGGCCCGCCGGGGGCCCTCTCCGACGCCACCCGAAAAGCCACATCGATCAGCCGCGGCTCCGCGCCAACGGCGACAAGGGCCCCACGGCCACGCTCCTGGGACAAACGGCGACGGCCGCCCAGCCCACCTGCGGATCGGATCGCTCGCGGCAGCAGAGGAGCGCGGGGGGTGCCGCCACCCGCCCGCAGCCAACAACGGCGGGACTGGACCGGCCCGGGGAGAACCCGGCCGAGCGTGCGAGAAAAAGTGCCACCCACCACCCGGCGGCCACGGGCCACCAGCGGCTTTCGCCCGGCCTCGCGGCGGTCGGCTTTCCCCTTCCGGAAAAAAAAAAGCCGGGGGACGGCACGACAAAAAAGGCACACGGAGGCGCGTTCGCAACGCCCCGTGCTAGCCACGGGGGCCACGGGGCCAGGGGCCCGGAGCGGGGGGGCCGAGTTACGCGCCTCACTGCCTCCCCACCACGGACCCACCGGCATCCCGCTCGCGCTTTCGTCGCAACGCTTCTCAGTGCCGCGGCTTAGGGCCGCCAGAGAAAAAGAAAAAAAGGCCCGCGGAGGCCTGGCGGGTGCCCCCCACACTCCGCCCGCCTCAACAAAAAGCAACGGACCCGGCACGGCAAACCCGGCCCCGCCCGGCAGAAGCGGCTCAGTCGATCCGGCCACGACCGAGGTGGGCGAGGCGCCGCCGCCTCGCCCAGGACCAGTCCGGGGGGCTTCTCCGTCGGGTGCCGCCGGGCCCGTCAGTTCAGAAAAACAACTAGGCCAAAACAGTCTGCCCGCCACAACGCGGGTCCCCGGCTTAAGGCCGAGGAAGGGGGACGGCTTCTACAACGCGGGCCGAGGACCGCCGCCCACCGCCGAGGCGGACCGACGGGCCCAAAACCGCGCCCGCCGAGCGGGCCCCGGCTTAAGGCCGGGCAGAAAAGGGACGAGGCGCCGCCGCCTCGCCCGCCACCGGTGCCCGGGGGGGGCCGCCCCCCCCCGTGGCGAATCGACCGGCAGAAGCCGGGCCGGAGCGGGACACACTCGCACGGCTTCTCTTTCGCTCGGCTCTCTCTCTCGCGGCTCGCCCCGGGGCCGGCGAGCAGCTTTCTCGGATCGTCTCTCGCCCTTCTTTTCTTGCTCGCTCTCTCTCTCGGCCTTCTACGGATCCGCTCTTGCGCGGCCCTTCTCTCTCTCGCCTCCTCGGATCCGGCTCTTTCGCGCCCCTTCTCTCTCTCTCTCGCCTCTCCAACTGGACCCACTTCCCCGGGAAGGACGGGAGCCGGGACAAAGGCACGCGCAACTTCGTCCCGGCTAGGCGGCACTCAACTTTGCCCTGGCGGCCGCACGCGCGGACGCTCGGTTCCGCCTCGGACGCAGATACGGGGTCAGTCAATCTGCGGGGATGCGGCCCGTCACCTCGCTCCCATAGTACGGACAGACGAGTCCAAAGCCGCCGAGGCCTCCAAGAGGACCGATGCAGCTCGACCGGGGCGGGGCGCCAAAGCAGGCCGCCTCCTACGATGACGCAGCCGGAGGCGGCCGACAACAGCGACCCCTTGGTGAACTTCCGCAGCCGGCCGAGACAACAGGTCTACCCGGCCGGCGCCGAAATTGCACTAAGTCCCGCCGGAGCCGAGGTAGACCTGGTGTCCCCGGCCGGAGCGAGGTAGACCTGGTGTCCCCGGCCGGAGCCGGGGTAGACCTGTTGTCCCCGGCCGGAGCGAGGTAGACCTGGTGTCCCCGGCCGGAGCCGGGGTAGACCTGTTGTCCCCGGCCGGAGCCGGGGTAGACCCGGTGTCCCCGGGCGGAGCCGGAGTAGACGTGTTGTCCCCGGGCGGAGCCAGGGTAGACGTGTTGTCCCCGGCCGCAGCCGGGGTAGACCTGGTGTCCCCGGCCGGAGCCGGGGTAGACCTGGTGTCCCCGGCCGGAGCCGGGGTAGACCTGGTGTCCCCGGCCGGAGCCCGCCACCCGGGGGCAAGGCGGGCCCCCGGCGGACCCCGGAGCGAGGTAGACCTGTTGTCCCCGGCCGGAGCGAGGTAGACCCGGTGTCCCCGGGCGGAGCCGGGGTAGACCTGATGTCCCCGGCCGGAGCGAGGTAGACCTGGTGTCCCCGGGCGGAGCCGGGGTAGACCTGGTGTCCCCGGGCGGAGACGGGGTAGACCCGGTGTCCCCGGGCGGAGCCGAGGTAGACGTGTTGTCCCCGGGCGGAGCCGGGGTAGACCTGATGTCCCCGGCCGGAGCGAGGTAGACCTGGTGTCCCCGGGCGGAGCCGGGGTAGACCTGGTGTCCCCGGGCGGAGACGGGGTAGACCCGGTGTCCCCGGGCGGAGCCGAGGTAGACGTGTTGTCCCCGGGCGGAGCCGGGGTAGACGTGTTGTCCCCGGCCGCAGCCGGGGTAGACCTGGTGTCCCCGGGTGGAGCCGGAGTAGACCTGTTGTCCCCGGGCGGAGCCGGAGTAGACGTGTTGTCCCCGGGCGGAGCCGGGGTAGACCTGTTGTCCCTATCCAGCTGGGGTAGACCTGGTGTCCCCACAGAGCTGGGCTAGACCTGGTGTCCCCGGCCGCAGCGGAGCTAGACCTGGTGTCCCCGACCGGAGCCGGGGTAGACCTGATGAGCCGGGTCCGGCTCGGATCCATGGTAGACCTCCTGTCCCCCTGTCGTCGCCCGCCCCCCGGGCACCTCGCCGTGCCCGGCGACCCCGGAGCCGGGCGAAGCTCACAGCCTCATAACACCCCGGAGCCAGATGGCTCGATCGACCCCGTCCCACAAAATGAACCCCAACCCCACCCCCCTTTCAAGACCAATACATGTTTTCGATTTTTTTTGTTGTTCTTTGGGGGAATTTGGTTTGGGTTTGTTTTGGTTTTTTGTTCCTTGTTTTGGGTTTTTGGGGGGGGCGGGGGGGGGGGGGGGGGGCTGTTTTGGGGTTTTTTTGGGGTTTTTTTGGGGTTTTTTTCCAGTTGCTTTGGCTTTCTCTGATACTGATGCTGATTTTTGAGGTTGGTTTTTTTGGGGGGGTTGGGGGGCTTGTGGTTTGGATTTGGGTTTTCTTGGGTTGTCCCCCACCCCCCCGCCCCCCCCCCCCCCCCGCCCCTTTTTCTTTACTCCTTTCCTGAAAGAAGGGCTCTTCTATTTGCTTGGAACGAGAAACTTATCCGGGAAAGCAAACCAACCAAAAAATTGACCAATTTTATTTCTTTTTCTTTCGTATCGGAAGCGCTCCCAGCCGAGCCGACGGGCAAGCCGAGGCCTGTGCTCTGCCTGCTGACACGCTGAACTGGCCAAACAGCGCCGCCACCACCCACCCCCCGCTCTGCCCCGCCACGCCCTCCTGGGGGGGACCCTACCCAGGCCAGCCCCCCTGGCCCCGATGCGGCTCGCCCCGCCCCGCCCCGCCCCGCCCCTTCCCTCCCCTCCCCTCCCCGCCCCGCCCCGCCCCGCCCCGCCCGCCGGTAGAGGCGACGGCGGCCGCCGGCACCGCCGCCAGCACACAGGCGCTGTGTGTGACTTTCGGGCGGGTTGTTTCACGGTCCGCAGAGGTCTTCGGCCCTCGACGTGACTCTAGGGGGCCGTGGGGGCTCGGTGCCGAGGCGCCCGGGGCCGGCACGAAGCCACCGGCCCTCGTCCGCACAGAGACAGAAACAGTGACACACGCGCAACCCCCTTCCCCCCCCCCCACCACTAACCCTCACCCTAACCCTAACCCTAACCCTAACCCTAACCCTAACCCTAGTCCTAACCTCCCCCCCCCCCGCCACTAACCCTAACCCTAACCGTAACCCTAAGGCACGGCCACCCCTGCAAGCTACCACACCGCCGCGCGTGAAAGGAAGGCGCGGCCAACCATCCCCGCCCCCTCGCCACCCCCCCAGGCACCTCCACCCGGCCCCCCTGCCACCCGCGCGCGCGCAGCCGCCCGCCCATAGGCATTCACGCTCTGGCGTGGCCTCTCTCCCTGGCCCTGGCCCTGCCCCGGCCCCTGGCCCGGCCCGCTCTGTGGCAGCCGCAGCCGGCCATGGGCGGTTGGGGGCGCCCCGCCCTCCCCCATCAGCCTCCCCGGCGCTGTCTGCATACTTTTCCCGCTTGCTAGTCTGCCGTAGGCCAAGGCCGGCCCGGGACAACAGGTCTACCCAAGAGCCTGGGACAAGAGGTCTACCCCACGGGGCCTGGGACATCAGGTCTACCCCGGCGGCCCAGGACAACAGGTCTAGCCCGGCGGCCCGGGACAACAGGTCTACCCAAGCGGCCTGGGACAACAGGTCTACCCGGAAGCCTAGGCCAACAGGTCTACGCCCAGGACAACAGGTCTACCCAAGGGGCCTGGGACAACAG
>NW_027098844.1:177500-180000 GCF_037042795.1 Molothrus aeneus
CGCGCGACGGCCTCGGCGAAGGGGAGAGAGAGGGGAGCGACGGCGCCCTTCGGGCGCGCCCCGAGACCGCGACAGAAGAGGAGGGGGGGGGGCGCGGGCGAAGGGAGAGGAAGGGGTCGGAACCCCCCCCGTCCCCGGCGCTCTCGGCCTCGCGCGCGCGGCAGCACGGCACGGTACCGCCGCGGTACCCACCCGCAGACAGCCGCCCGCGCGGGGGGGAGGCCGGGGGCGAGGCCCGCGCCTCGCCTCCCCTTCTCGCCCCCTCCTCTCTCTTTCTCTCTCGGCCCTCGGCGGCGCCTTTCGACGCCGTCTCTCGCTCTCCCCGAGGCCGCCGCGCCGCCGCATCCGCGGCGCGGCCCCGGCGAGGACGAGCTCCGCCCCAGCGGCTCGCTCCGGGAGCGGGGAGCTACGGAGCGCTCCCCGAGTCTGCATTTAGGGGGACGAAGGCCCTGCGCGGCGGCGACGACGACGACCGCGGCGACGCCCGCCGGGCCGCAGGGAAGGGATCGAGGCCCGCCGAGGGAAACGCGTCCCTCGCCGAACCCCTGACCGCCTTCCCTCCGGGCACCGGCGGGACGCCGCCGCCGCCGCCGCCGCCGCCCGCCGCGGGCGACGGGCCTGCGAGGCGACCCCAGCCGCGCCGCCGGGGTGGCCCCCGGACGGCGATTGATCGTCAAGCGACGCTCAGACAGGCGTAGCCCCGGGAGGAACCCGGGGCCGCAAGTGCGTTCGAAGTGTCGATGATCAATGTGTCCTGCAATTCACATTAATTCTCGCAGCTAGCTGCGTTCTTCATCGACGCACGAGCCGAGTGATCCACCGCTAAGAGTTGTCTGCCTTTCGGGCACCGCTCACGCCGAGCGGCCCCCCCCTTTTTTTCGGACAATTGCGCCGAGGACGCGCGGGCGCGCGCCTGGCTTCGACCGTACGAGCACACAGAAAACGGGAAGGGAAAAAAAAAAATCAAACCCACTCTCCGAAGGCCGGCCAAGAGGCGGGGGAGCCCGCGCACCCGACCGCCTCCCCCCGCGAGGGGAGACGCCGACCTCACCAACGCCGTCCTTCGGAGGCGGCCCAGGCGCCCGGGCTCGGCCCGGCCTCCGCGCGGAGGGCCGGGCGGCGCGCGCCGGAACGCGGGGGGGCACGGCGGCCCGCCCGCTTCTCGCTTTCACGGGACGACGCGCACGACACACACGGCACGCGGGCCGGGGGCGCGCGGCCGTCGGCCCCCGCGCCGCGCCGGCTCTCCCCTCGGCCCCGACGCCGCGGGCCTGGCGCGGAGCGCCGCCGCGCCGCCGCGCGGCCGGCTTGTCTCTCTTCCCCCCACGGCACGGGCCTTTCCCCCGGGCTCGAGACGGGCACGCGACGACGACCGGCCCCCTGCCGGCACGCCTCCCGCGGGACCGCTCCCCCGCCGGGCGAGCGAGCGACCGGCGGACGCGCTCCGCCGCCGGCCCCGGAGGCGGGCGCCACCGAGACCCGAGCCGGCGTCGCCAGCGCCCGAGGCCTGCCGGACGGCAGAACCGGCCGCCGCCGGGGCCGCACGCCCGGGACCGCCGCCGCCGCCTCGCACCGCCGGGGCCCCTTGCCTCGGGCACGCGCCCGGCGGAAGGCGCTACGGGCGCTGAGCCGGGGGGCAACGCCCGCTCTCCTCGTTCGCACGCGGAGACCGGGCGGGGAGGAGCGCCCCCGCGGCCGCCCCGCGCGCCTTCCTGCGGCCCACACGCGGCCGCGGCAAGGGCGACGGAGGAGGCGACGAGCGGGGCCCGGGACGGGACCGCCGCCGGCCGACGGCGGGCGCCGTCCGGCCGACCGTCCCCGCAGGGGGGGACACCCGTCGAGCGGCGCCGCCGCCGCTCGCCACGGGGTCGCCCGCGCTCGCGGGCCTCCGCCGCCGGAGGGCCCGCCGAGCGCTCGCCCCCCACCGGCGGGCGGGCGTTCGAGCCAGGGGACGGCCGGCGGACGGACGGCGCCGCCGCTGCGCGTTCGAGGAGGAAAGGCCGTCGAGGGGGAGGAGAGGCGCCGGACGCGCCGGACGCGGCGCCGCCGCGCGCGCCAGAGACCGCGGCGGCGGGCCCAGGAGTGAGGGCGCGGGCGGGCCCCGGCGGCCGCCACCCCGCGGCCGAGGAAGGGGCAGAGAGCGCGCGCTCTCTGCCGGCGTCGCCCGTTACGACGAGGCGGGCGGGTCGGCCCCCGCGGCCGACCGCGCGCCGCGGCCTCTCCGCCGAGGCCGGGCCGCGGAGAGGGGGGGGCAGGGCGCCCCTCCCCGGCGCGGCGCGGTTGACCCCCACCCGCGGCGCGCGGCGGGGACGACGACGACGACGGCCACGACGGGGGAGCGCGGCCGGTGGCCACGGGACAACCACCGCAGGGGATCGGCGGGAGTAGCTGCTCCCCACCCCTCAGTGGTGCCCCGCACGGCCACCGCCCGCGGCACACGCCCGCCGCCGCCGCCGCCGCCGCCGGCACCGCCGCCGCCACGGCGGGCCGCGCCGAGCTG
>NW_027098844.1:185000-196829 GCF_037042795.1 Molothrus aeneus
CGTCTCTCGCCCTTCTTTTCTTGCTCGCTCTCTCTCTCGGCCTTCTACGGATCCGCTCTTGCGCGGCCCTTCTCT
The DNA here is from genome assembly GCF_037042795.1 of Molothrus aeneus. Classification (NCBI taxonomy): domain Eukaryota; kingdom Metazoa; phylum Chordata; class Aves; order Passeriformes; family Icteridae; genus Molothrus; species Molothrus aeneus. Next base: position 185,076 of record NW_027098844.1, read on the forward strand.
CTCTCGCCTCCTCGGATCCGGCTCTTTCGCGCCCCTTCTCTCTCTCTCTCGCCTCTCCAACTGGACCCACTTCCCCGGGAAGGACGGGAGCCGGGACAAAGGCACGCGCAACTTCGTCCCGGCTAGGCGGCACTCAACTTTGCCCTGGCGGCCGCACGCGCGGACGCTCGGTTCCGCCTCGGACGCAGATACGGGGTCAGTCAATCTGCGGGGATGCGGCCCGTCACCTCGCTCCCATAGTACGGACAGACGAGTCCAAAGCCGCCGAGGCCTCCAAGAGGACCGATGCAGCTCGACCGGGGCGGGGCGCCAAAGCAGGCCGCCTCCTACGATGACGCAGCCGGAGGCGGCCGACAACAGCGACCCCTTGGTGAACTTCCGCAGCCGGCCGAGACAACAGGTCTACCCGGCCGGCGCCGAAATTGCACTAAGTCCCGCCGGAGCCGAGGTAGACCTGGTGTCCCCGGCCGGAGCGAGGTAGACCTGGTGTCCCCGGCCGGAGCCGGGGTAGACCTGTTGTCCCCGGCCGGAGCGAGGTAGACCTGGTGTCCCCGGCCGGAGCCGGGGTAGACCTGTTGTCCCCGGCCGGAGCCGGGGTAGACCCGGTGTCCCCGGGCGGAGCCGGAGTAGACGTGTTGTCCCCGGGCGGAGCCAGGGTAGACGTGTTGTCCCCGGCCGCAGCCGGGGTAGACCTGGTGTCCCCGGCCGGAGCCGGGGTAGACCTGGTGTCCCCGGCCGGAGCCGGGGTAGACCTGGTGTCCCCGGCCGGAGCCCGCCACCCGGGGGCAAGGCGGGCCCCCGGCGGACCCCGGAGCGAGGTAGACCTGTTGTCCCCGGCCGGAGCGAGGTAGACCCGGTGTCCCCGGGCGGAGCCGGGGTAGACCTGATGTCCCCGGCCGGAGCGAGGTAGACCTGGTGTCCCCGGGCGGAGCCGGGGTAGACCTGGTGTCCCCGGGCGGAGACGGGGTAGACCCGGTGTCCCCGGGCGGAGCCGAGGTAGACGTGTTGTCCCCGGGCGGAGCCGGGGTAGACCTGATGTCCCCGGCCGGAGCGAGGTAGACCTGGTGTCCCCGGGCGGAGCCGGGGTAGACCTGGTGTCCCCGGGCGGAGACGGGGTAGACCCGGTGTCCCCGGGCGGAGCCGAGGTAGACGTGTTGTCCCCGGGCGGAGCCGGGGTAGACGTGTTGTCCCCGGCCGCAGCCGGGGTAGACCTGGTGTCCCCGGGTGGAGCCGGAGTAGACCTGTTGTCCCCGGGCGGAGCCGGAGTAGACGTGTTGTCCCCGGGCGGAGCCGGGGTAGACCTGTTGTCCCTATCCAGCTGGGGTAGACCTGGTGTCCCCACAGAGCTGGGCTAGACCTGGTGTCCCCGGCCGCAGCGGAGCTAGACCTGGTGTCCCCGACCGGAGCCGGGGTAGACCTGATGAGCCGGGTCCGGCTCGGATCCATGGTAGACCTCCTGTCCCCCTGTCGTCGCCCGCCCCCCGGGCACCTCGCCGTGCCCGGCGACCCCGGAGCCGGGCGAAGCTCACAGCCTCATAACACCCCGGAGCCAGATGGCTCGATCGACCCCGTCCCACAAAATGAACCCCAACCCCACCCCCCTTTCAAGACCAATACATGTTTTCGATTTTTTTTGTTGTTCTTTGGGGGAATTTGGTTTGGGTTTGTTTTGGTTTTTTGTTCCTTGTTTTGGGTTTTTGGGGGGGGCGGGGGGGGGGGGGGGGGGGCTGTTTTGGGGTTTTTTTGGGGTTTTTTTGGGGTTTTTTTCCAGTTGCTTTGGCTTTCTCTGATACTGATGCTGATTTTTGAGGTTGGTTTTTTTGGGGGGGTTGGGGGGCTTGTGGTTTGGATTTGGGTTTTCTTGGGTTGTCCCCCACCCCCCCGCCCCCCCCCCCCCCCCGCCCCTTTTTCTTTACTCCTTTCCTGAAAGAAGGGCTCTTCTATTTGCTTGGAACGAGAAACTTATCCGGGAAAGCAAACCAACCAAAAAATTGACCAATTTTATTTCTTTTTCTTTCGTATCGGAAGCGCTCCCAGCCGAGCCGACGGGCAAGCCGAGGCCTGTGCTCTGCCTGCTGACACGCTGAACTGGCCAAACAGCGCCGCCACCACCCACCCCCCGCTCTGCCCCGCCACGCCCTCCTGGGGGGGACCCTACCCAGGCCAGCCCCCCTGGCCCCGATGCGGCTCGCCCCGCCCCGCCCCGCCCCGCCCCTTCCCTCCCCTCCCCTCCCCGCCCCGCCCCGCCCCGCCCCGCCCGCCGGTAGAGGCGACGGCGGCCGCCGGCACCGCCGCCAGCACACAGGCGCTGTGTGTGACTTTCGGGCGGGTTGTTTCACGGTCCGCAGAGGTCTTCGGCCCTCGACGTGACTCTAGGGGGCCGTGGGGGCTCGGTGCCGAGGCGCCCGGGGCCGGCACGAAGCCACCGGCCCTCGTCCGCACAGAGACAGAAACAGTGACACACGCGCAACCCCCTTCCCCCCCCCCCACCACTAACCCTCACCCTAACCCTAACCCTAACCCTAACCCTAACCCTAACCCTAGTCCTAACCTCCCCCCCCCCCGCCACTAACCCTAACCCTAACCGTAACCCTAAGGCACGGCCACCCCTGCAAGCTACCACACCGCCGCGCGTGAAAGGAAGGCGCGGCCAACCATCCCCGCCCCCTCGCCACCCCCCCAGGCACCTCCACCCGGCCCCCCTGCCACCCGCGCGCGCGCAGCCGCCCGCCCATAGGCATTCACGCTCTGGCGTGGCCTCTCTCCCTGGCCCTGGCCCTGCCCCGGCCCCTGGCCCGGCCCGCTCTGTGGCAGCCGCAGCCGGCCATGGGCGGTTGGGGGCGCCCCGCCCTCCCCCATCAGCCTCCCCGGCGCTGTCTGCATACTTTTCCCGCTTGCTAGTCTGCCGTAGGCCAAGGCCGGCCCGGGACAACAGGTCTACCCAAGAGCCTGGGACAAGAGGTCTACCCCACGGGGCCTGGGACATCAGGTCTACCCCGGCGGCCCAGGACAACAGGTCTAGCCCGGCGGCCCGGGACAACAGGTCTACCCAAGCGGCCTGGGACAACAGGTCTACCCGGAAGCCTAGGCCAACAGGTCTACGCCCAGGACAACAGGTCTACCCAAGGGGCCTGGGACAACAGGTCTACCCCGGAGGCCTCGGACATCAGGTCTACCCCGGCGGCCTAGGACATCGACGTGACTCTAGGGGGCCGTGGGGGCTCGGTGCCGAGGCGCCCGGGGCCGGCACGAAGCCACCGGCCCTCGTCCGCACAGAGACAGAAACAGTGACACACGCGCAACCCCCTTCCCCCCCCCCCCCCACTAACCCTCACCCTAACCCTAACCCTAACCCTAACCCTAACCCTAGTCCTAACCTCCCCCCCCCCCCCGCCACTAACCCTAACCCTAACCGTAACCCTAAGGCACGGCCACCCCTGCAAGCTACCACACCGCCGCGCGTGAAAGGAAGGCGCGGCCAACCATCCCCGCCCCCTCGCCACCCCCCCCAGGCACCTCCACCCGGCCCCCCTGCCACCCGCGCGCGCGCAGCCGCCCGCCCATAGGCATTCACGCTCTGGCGTGGCCTCTCTCCCTGGCCCTGCCCCGGCCCCTGGCCCGGCCCGCTCTGTGGCAGCCGCAGCCGGCCATGAGCGGTTGGGGGAGCCCCGCCCTCCCCCATCAGCCTCCCCGGCGCTGTCTGCATACTTTTCCCGCTTGCTAGTCTGCCGTAGGCCAAGGCCGGCCCGGGACAACAGGTCTACCCAAGAGCCTGGGACAAGAGGTCTACCCCACGGGGCCTGGGACATCAGGTCTACCCCGGCGGCCCAGGACAACAGGTCTAGCCCGGCGGCCCGGGACAACAGGTCTACCCAAGCGGCCTGGGACAACAGGTCTACCCGGAAGCCTAGGCCAACAGGTCTACGCCCAGGACAACAGGTCTACCCAAGGGGCCTGGGACAACAGGTCTACCCCGGAGGCCTCGGACATCAGGTCTACCCCGGCGGCCTAGGACATCGACGTGACTCTAGGGGGCCGTGGGGGCTCGGTGCCGAGGCGCCCGGGGCCGGCACGAAGCCACCGGCCCTCGTCCGCACAGAGACAGAAACAGTGACACACGCGCAACCCCCTTCCCCCCCCCCCCCCCCCCCCACTAACCCTCACCCTAACCCTAACCCTAACCCTAACCCTAACCCTAACCCTAACCCTAACCCTAACCCTAGTCCTAACCTCCCCCCCCCCCCCCGCCACTAACCCTAACCCTAACCGTAACCCTAAGGCACGGCCACCCCTGCAAGCTACCACACCGCCGCGCGTGAAAGGAAGGCGCGGCCAACCATCCCCGCCCCCTCGCCACCCCCCCCAGGCACCTCCACCCGGCCCCCCTGCCACCCGCGCGCGCGCAGCCGCCCGCCCATAGGCATTCACGCTCTGGCGTGGCCTCTCTCCCTGGCCCTGCCCCGGCCCCTGGCCCGGCCCGCTCTGTGGCAGCCGCAGCCGGCCATGAGCGGTTGGGGGAGCCCCGCCCTCCCCCATCAGCCTCCCCGGCGCTGTCTGCATACTTTTCCCGCTTGCTAGTCTGCCGTAGGCCAAGGCCGGCCCTGGACAAGAGGTCTACCCCACGGGGCCTGGGACAACAGGTCTACCCAAGGGGCCGGGCTGCTGTAGGCGAGGGCCCGCCCGGGGACAACAGGTCTACCCCAAGGGGCCCGGGACAACAGGTCTACCCCGGAGGCCTAGGACAACAGGTCTACCCCGGCGGCCCGGGACAACAGGTCTACCCCGAAGCCTAGGACAACAGGTCTAGCCCGGCGGCCCGGGACAACAGGTCTACCCAAGGGGCCTGGGACAACAGGTCTACCCCAAGGGGCCGGGCTGCCGTAGGCGAGGGCCCGCCCGTGGACGACAGGTCTACCCCCAGGGCCTGGGATCACAGGTCTACCCAGGGCCTGGGACAACAGGTCTACCCCGAAGCCTAGGACAACAGGTCGAGCCCGGCGGCCCGGGACAACAGGTCTACCCCGGAGGCCTGGGACAAGAGGTCTACCCCAAGGGGCCTGGGACAAGAGGTCTACCCCAAGGGGCCTGGGATATCAGGTCTACCCCGGAGGCCTAGGACAACAGGTCTACCCCGGAGGCCCAGGACAACAGGTCTACCCAAGGGGCCCGGGACAACAGGTCTACCCCGGAGGCCTCGGACATCAGGTCTACGCCGGAAGCCCGGGACAACAGGTCTACTCAAGGGGTCTCGGGCGACAGGTCTACCCCGAAGGCCCAGGACATCAGGTCTACCCCGGAAGCCCGGGACAACAGGTCTACCCCGGAGGCCCGGGACAACAGGTCTACCCCGGAGGCCTCGGACATCAGGTCTACGCCGGAAGCCCGGGACAACAGGTCTACCCAAGGGGCCTCGGGCGACAGGTCTACCCCGGAGGCCCAGGACAACTGGTCTAGCCCGGCGGCCCGGGACAACAGGTCTACCCCGGGCCTCGGATACCGGGTCTACCTCGGAGGCCCTGGCGGCCGCAGGCCAAGGCCGGCTCGGGACAACAGGTCTACCCGGGGGCCGGGCTGCCGTAGAGCAAAGGCCGGCGGCGGACAACAGGTCTACCCCCGCCGCCGCAGACGGCAGCAAACGGGTCGTCCCCCCCCCCCCGCCCGCGCGGGGGTGGGGGGGCCTCGGGGAGACCCGCCGCCGCCGCCGCCTTTGCCGCCGGCCCAGGCGGGCCAAGCCCCCGCCCCGCGTTTCGGGCCTGGGACCCGCGCGGAGGGAAGGCGAGGCCGCGGGCGGCCGTAAGCCGGCGCGGGGCCTCGGCTCTCTCTGGTGTCTCCTTCGGCGGCGGGCGGCGCCCGGAGCGCGCCCCCACGCGCCGGCGGCAACGCGGCCCCTCGGTGCGCCCGGCCTCCCGGACCCCGCGTATCGGGCCTGGGACCCGCGCGGAGGAGAGCGCCAAGGGCGGACCGCGCCGGCGCGGGCGCCCCGCGCGCCCGGCGCCGCCGGGGCCCCCTGTCGGCCCCGGCCCGCCGAGAGAGAGAGAGCGCGAGAGAGCGCGAGACCGACCTCGGAGGAGGCGGACGGGCGCGCAGCCCGCACGCACGCACGCCGGTGCGGCGGGCCGGCCCGCGCGTTCGAGAAAGCGACAAAAGCTTGTGTCGAGGGCTGATTCTCAATAGATCGCAGCGAGGGAGGCCCCTGGGGTAGACCTGTTGTCCTGGTCTTCTCATTAAGCAGCCCATTCAGGGTAGACCTGTTATCCAGAGGTCTGAGGTAGACCTGTTGTCCCAGGCCCGTGGGGTAGACCTTGTGTCCTCGGCCCATGGGGTAGACCTGTTGTCCCAAACCCCTTGGGTAGACCTGTTGTCCAGGCCAGGACATGGCATTAGGCCACCCATCCACACGGTAGATCGGTTTTCCCAAACCCCTGGGGTAGACCTTTATCTGGGCCAGGAACGCCTTAGATAGCCCATCCACTGGGAAGACCTGGTGTCCCCGATGCCTGGGGTAGACCCTTTGTCCGCAGGCCGGACCTCGTGTTCGGCAGCCTGGCCCTAGTTGTCCCAGGCCCCTGGGTTAGACCTGTTGTCCCAAACCCATGGGGTAGACCTGTTGTCCAGGCCAGGACTTGGCATTAGGCAGCCCATCCACAGGGTAGACCTATTGTCCCAGGCCCCTGGTGTAGACCTGTTGTCCTGGTCTTCGTATTAAGCAGCCCATTCACAGGGGAGACCTGGTGTCCCCGATACCTTGGGTAGACCTGTGTTCCCCATGCCGGACCTCGAGTTCGGCAGCATGGCCCTGGGGTAGACCTGTTCTCCCAGGCCCCTGGGGTAGACCTGTTGTCCTGGTCTTCTCATTAAGCAGCCCATTCAGGGTAGACCTGTTATCCAGAGGTCTGAGGTAGACCTGTTGTCCCAGGCCCGTGGGGTAGACCTTGTGTCCTCGGCCCATGGGGTAGACCTGTTGTCCCAAACCCCTTGGGTAGACTTGTTGTCCAGGCCAGGACTGCATTAGGCCACCCATCCACACGGTAGATCGGTTTTACGAAATCCCTGGGGTAGACCTTTATCTGGGCCAGGAACGCCTTAGACAGCCCATCCACTAGGTAGACTTGGTGTCCCCGATGCCTGGGGTAGACCCGTTGTCCGCAGGCCGGACCTCGTGTTCGGCAGCCTGGCCCTAGTTGTCCCAGGCCCCTGGGTTAGACCTGTTGTCCCAAACCCATGGGGTAGACCTGTTGTCCAGGCCAGGACTTGGCATTAGGCAGCCCATCCACAGGGTAGACCTATTGTCCCAGGCCCCTGGTGTAGACCTGTTGTCCTGGTCTTCGTATTAAGCAGCCCATTCACAGGGGAGGCCTGGTGTCCCTGATACCTTGGGTAGACCTGTGTTCCCCATGCCGGACCTCGAGTTCGGCAGCCTGGCCCGAGGGTAGACCTGTTCTCCCAGGCCCCTGGGGTAGACCTGTTGTCCTGGTCTTCTCATTAAGCAGCCCATTCAGGGTAGACCTGTTATCCAGAGGCCTGAGGTAGACCTGTTGTCCCAGGCCCGTGGGGTAGACCTTGTGTCCCCGGCCCATGGGGTAGACCTGTTGTCACAAACCCATGGGGTAGACCTGTTGTCCAGGCCAGGACTGCATTAGGCCACCCATCCACACGGTAGATCGGTTTTACGAAATCCCTGGGGTAGACCTTTATCTGGGCCAGGAACGCCTTAGACAGCCCATCCACTGGGTAGACTTGGTGTCCCCGATGCCTGGGGTAGACCCGTTGTCCGCAGGCCGGACCTCGTGTTCGGCAGCCTGGCCCTAGTTGTCCCAGGCCCCTGGGTTAGACCTGTTGTCCCAAACCCATGGGGTAGACCTGTTGTCCAGGCCAGGACTTGGCATTAGGCAGCCCATCCACAGGGTAGACCGATTGTCCCAGGCCCCTGGTGTAGACCTGTTGTCCTGGTCTTCGTATTAAGCAGCCCATTCACAGGGGAGACCTGGTGTCCCCGATACCTTGGGTAGACCTGTGTTCCCCATGCCGGACCTCGAGTTCGGCAGCATGGCCCGAGGGTAGACCTGTTCTCCCAGGCCCCTGGGGTAGACCTGTTGTCCTGGTCTTCTCATTAAGCAGCCCATTCAGGGTAGACCTGTTATCCAGAGGCCTGAGGTAGACCTGTTGTCCCAGGCCCGTGGGGTAGACCTTGTGTCCCCGGCCCATGGGGTAGACCTGTTGTCACAAACCCATGGGGTAGACCTGTTGTCCAGGCCAGGACTTGGCATTAGGCAGCCCATCCACACGGTAGACCTGTTGTCCAAGGCCCCTGGTGTAGACCTGTTGTCCTGGTCTTCATATTAAGCAGCCCATTCACAGGGGAGGCCTGGTGTTCCTGATACCTTGGGTAGACCTGTGTTCCCCATGCCGGACCTCGAGTTCGGCAGCCTGGCCCTGGGGTAGACCTGTTCTCCCAGGCCCCTGGGGTAGACCTGTTGTCCTGGTCTTCTCATTAAGCAGCCCATTCAGGGTAGACCTGTTATCCAGAGGCCTGAGGTAGACCTGTTGTCCCAGGCCCGTGGGGTAGACCTTGTGTCCTCGGCCCATGGGGTAGACCTGTTGTCCCAAACCCCTTGGGTAGACTTGTTGTCCAGGCCAGGACTGCATTAGGCCACCCATCCACACGGTAGATCGGTTTTACGAAACCCCTGGGGTAGACCTTTTATCTGGGCCAGGAACGCCTTAGACAGCCTATCCACTGGGTAGACTTGGTGTCCCCGATGCCTGGGGTAGACCCGTTGTCCGCAGGCCGGACCTCGTGTTCGGCAGCCTGGCCCTAGTTGTCCCAGGCCCCTGGGTTAGACCTGATGTCCCAAACCCATGGGGTAGACCTGTTGTCCAGGCCAGGACTTGGCGTTAGGCAGCCCATCCACAGGGTAGACCTATTGTCCCAGGCCCCTGGTGTAGACCTGTTGTCCTGGTCTTCGTATTAAGCAGCCCATTCACAGGGGAGACCTGGTGTCCCCGATACCTTGGGGAGACCTGTGTTCCCCATGCCGGACCTCGAGTTCGGCAGCCTGGCCCGAGGGTAGACCTGTTCTCCCAGGCCCCTGGGGTAGACCTGTTGTCCTGGTCTTCTCATTAAGCAGCCCATTCAGGGTAGACCTGTTATCCAGAGGCCTGAGGTAGACCTGTTGTCCCAGGCCCGTGGGGTAGACCTTGTGTCCCCGGCCCATGGGGTAGACCTGTTGTCACAAACCCATGGGGTAGACCTGTTGTCCAGGCCAGGACTTGGCATTAGGCAGCCCATCCACAGGGTAGACCTATTGTCCCAGGCCCCTGGTGTAGACCTGTTGTCCTGGTCTTCGTATTAAGCAGCCCATTCACAGGGGAGACCTGGTGTCCCCGATACCTTGGGTAGACCTGTGTTCCCCATGCCGGACCTCGAGTTCGGCAGCCTGGCCCGAGGGTAGACTTGTTCTCCCAGGCCCCTGGGGTAGACCTGTTGTCCTGGTCTTCTCATTAAGCAGCCCATTCAGGGTAGACCTGTTATCCAGAGGTCTGAGGTAGACCTGTTGTCCCAGGCCCGTGGGGTAGACCTTGTGTCCTCGGCCCATGGGGTAGACCTGTTGTCCCAAACCCCTTGGGTAGACCTGTTGTCCAGGCCAGGACATGGCATTAGGCCACCCATCCACACGGTAGATCGGTTTTCCCAAACCCCTGGGGTAGACCTTTATCTGGGCCAGGAACGCCTTAGATAGCCCATCCACTGGGAAGACCTGGTGTCCCCGATGCCTGGGGTAGACCCGTTGTCCGCAGGCCGGACCTCGTGTTCGGCAGCCTGGCCCTAGTTGTCCCAGGCCCCTGGGTTAGACCTGTTGTCCCAAACCCATGGGGTAGACCTGTTGTCCAGGCCAGGACTTGGCATTAGGCAGCCCATCCACAGGGTAGACCTATTGTCCCAGGCCCCTGGTGTAGACCTGTTGTCCTGGTCTTCGTATTAAGCAGCCCATTCACAGGGGAGACCTGGTGTCCCCGATACCTTGGGTAGACCTGTGTTCCCCATGCCGGACCTCGAGTTCGGCAGCATGGCCCTGGGGTAGACCTGTTCTCCCAGGCCCCTGGGGTAGACCTGTTGTCCTGGTCTTCTCATTAAGCAGCCCATTCAGGGTAGACCTGTTATCCAGAGGCCTGAGGTAGACCTGTTGTCCCAGGCCCGTGGGGTAGACCTTGTGTCCCCGGCCCATGGGGTAGACCTGTTGTCACAAACCCAGGGGGTAGACCTGTTGTCCAGGCCAGGACTTGGCATTAGGCAGCCCATCCACACGGTAGACCTGTTGTCCAAGGCCCCTGGTGTAGACCTGTTGTCCTGGTCTTCATATTAAGCAGCCCATTCACAGGGGAGGCCTGGTGTTCCTGATACCTTGGGTAGACCTGTGTTCCCCATGCCGGACCTCGAGTTCGGCAGCATGGCCCTGGGGTAGACCTGTTCTCCCAGGCCCCTGGGGTAGACCTGTTGTCCTGGTCTTCTCATTAAGCAGCCCATTCAGGGTAGACCTGTTATCCAGAGGCCTGAGGTAGACCTGTTGTCCCAGGCCCGTGGGGTAGACCTTGTGTCCTCGGCCCATGGGGTAGACCTGTTGTCCCAAACCCCTTGGGTAGACTTGTTGTCCAGGCCAGGACTGCATTAGGCCACCCATCCACACGGTAGATCGGTTTTACGAAACCCCTGGGGTAGACCTTTTATCTGGGCCAGGAACGCCTTAGACAGCCCATCCACTGGGTAGACTTGGTGTCCCCGATGCCTGGGGTAGACCCGTTGTCCGCAGGCCGGACCTCGTGTTCGGCAGCCTGGCCCTAGTTGTCCCAGGCCCCTGGGTTAGACCTGTTGTCCCAAACCCATGGGGTAGACCTGTTGTCCAGGCCAGGACTTGGCATTAGGCAGCCCATCCACAGGGTAGACCGATTGTCCCAGGCCCCTGGTGTAGACCTGTTGTCCTGGTCTTCGTATTAAGCAGCCCATTCACAGGGGAGACCTGGTGTCCCCGATACCTTGGGTAGACCTGTGTTCCCCATGCCGGACCTCGAGTTCGGCAGCCTGGCCCGAGGGTAGACCTGTTCTCCCAGGCCCCTGGGGTAGACCTGTTGTCCTGGTCTTCTCATTAAGCAGCCCATTCAGGGTAGACCTGTTATCCAGAGGCCTGAGGTAGACCTGTTGTCCCAGGCCTGTGGGGTAGACCTTGTGTCCTCGGCCCATGGGGTAGACCTGTTGTCCCAAACACCTTGGGTAGACCTGTTGTCCAGGCCAGGACTGCATTAGGCCACCCATCCACACGGTAGATCGGTTTTCCCAAACCCCTGGGGTAGACCTTTTATCTGGGCCAGGAACGCCTTAGACAGCCCATCCACTGGGTAGACTTGGTGTCCCCGATGCCTGGGGTAGACCCGTTGTCCGCAGGCCGGACCTCGTGTTCGGCAGCCTGGCCCTAGTTGTCCCAGGCCCCTGGGTTAGACCTGTTGTCCCAAACCCATGGGGTAGACCTGTTGTCCAGGCCAGGACTTGGCATTAGGCAGCCCATCCACAGGGTAGACCGATTGTCCCAGGCCCCTGGTGTAGACCTGTTGTCCTGGTCTTCGTATTAAGCAGCCCATTCACAGGGGAGACCTGGTGTCCCCGATACCTTGGGTAGACCTGTGTTCCCCATGCCGGACCTCGAGTTCGGCAGCATGGCCTGAGGGTAGACCTGTTCTCCCAGGCCCCTGGGGTAGACCTGT
>NW_027098845.1:0-196528 GCF_037042795.1 Molothrus aeneus
TATTGGAAAAGAACGAGTTTTGGACAACTACCTTTCATTCTTGCCAAACTCTTTGCAGACCCCCGTGCAAGCTTTAGAACAAGATTTTGGATGTTTTCTTTCCTGGCAGAGTTTCTCCTTGCAAGATATGGTGGAAAAGCTTTTTGCTGAGTGTAGAGCGGCAAGACACGCAGAAGACGCGGATACGCAGCTCTCCGAAGCTAAGTGCCGGTCCCGGGCTTCTTTCGGCACAAACCGCTCTCAGGAGCTCCCTGCGCTCGCCACAATGCTCTGTGTGCGAAGAAGCCGCTTCTTCGCCTCCGGGAGAATCGGCGAGCGGCAGCTTCCCAAAGGCGAAGATGCAAGCTGCAGCACACAGGCACAGTGTGGGCAGCATTCAGACTTAGAGAAAACAGTACTTTACCACTCTCCTGCCTTTTCCATGGTTATTCTATTGGAAAAGAACGAGTTTTGGACAACTACCTTTCATTCTTGCCAAACTCTTTGCAGACCCCCGTGCAAGCTTTAGAACAAGATTTTGGATGTTTTCTTTCCTGGCAGAGTTTCTCCTTGCAAGATATGGTGGAAAAGCTTTTTGCTGAGTATAGAGCGGCAAGACACGCAGAAGACGCAGATACGCAGCTCTCCGAAGCTAAGTGCCGGTCCCAGGCTTCTTTCGGCACAAACCGCTCTCAGGAGCTCCCTGCGCTCGCCACAATGCTCTGTGTGCGAAGAAGCCGCTTCTTCGCCTGCGGGAGAATCGGCGAGCGGCAGCTTCCCAAAGGCGAAGATGCAAGCTGCAGCACACAGGCACAGTGTGGGCAGCCTTCAGACTTAGAGAAAACAGTACTTTACCACTCTCCTGCCTTTTCCATGGTTATTCTATTGGAAAAGAACGAGTTTTGGACAACTACCTTTCATTCTTGCCAAACTCTTTGCAGACCCCCGTGCAAGCTTTAGAACAAGATTTTGGATGTTTTCTTTCCTGGCAGAGTTTCTCCTTGCAAGATATGGTGGAAAAGCTTTTGGCTGAGTGTAGAGCGGCAAGACACGCAGAAGACGCAGATACGCAGCTCTCCGAAGCTAAGTGCCGGTCCCGGGCTTCTTTCGGCACAAACCGCTCTCAGGAGCTCCCTGCGCTCGCCACAATGCTCTGTGTGCGAAGAAGCCGCTTCTTCGCCTCCGGGAGAATCGGCGAGCGGCAGCTTCCCAAAGGCGAAGATGCAAGCTGCAGCACACAGGCACAGTGTGGGCAGCCTTCAGACTTAGAGAAAACAGTACTTTACCACTCTCCTGCCTTTTCCATGGTTATTCTATTGGAAAAGAACGAGTTTTGGACAACTACCTTTCATTCTTGCCAAACTCTTTGCAGACCCCCGTGCAAGCTTTAGAACAAGATTTTGGATGTTTTCTTTCCTGGCAGAGTTTCTCCTTGCAAGATATGGTGGAAAAGCTTTTGGCTGAGTGTAGAGCGGCAAGACACGCAGAAGACGCAGATACGCAGCTCTCCGAAGCTAAGTGCCGGTCCCGGGCTTCTTTCGGCACAAACCGCTCTCAGGAGCTCCCTGCGCTCGCCACAATGCTCTGTGTGCGAAGAAGCCGCTTCTTCGCCTGCGGGAGAATCGGCGAGCGGCAGCTTGCCCAAAGGCGAAGATGCAAGCTGCAGCACACAGGCACAGTGTGGGCAGCCTTCAGACTTAGAGAAAACAGTACTTTACCACTCTCCTGCCTTTTCCATGGTTATTCTATTGGAAAAGAACGAGTTTTGGACAACTACCTTTCATTCTTGCCAAACTCTTTGCAGACCTCCGTGCAAGCTTTAGAACAAGATTTTGGATGTTTTCTTTCCTGGCAGAGTTTCTCCTTGCAAGATACGGTGGAAAAGCTTTTGGCTGAGTGTAGAGCGGCAAGACACGCAGAAGACGCGGATACGCAGCTCTCCGAAGCTAAGTGCCGGTCCCGGGCTTCTTTCGGCACAACCGCTCTCAGGAGCTCCCTGCGCTCGCCACAATGCTCTGTGTGCGAAGAAGCCGCTTCTTCGCCTCCGGGAGAATCGGCGAGCGGCAGCTTCCCAAAGGCGAAGATGCAAGCTGCAGCACACAGGCACAGTGTGGGCAGCATTCAGACTTAGAGAAAACAGTACTTTACCACTCTCCTGCCTTTTCCATGGTTATTCTATTGGAAAAGAACGAGTTTTGGACAACTACCTTTCATTCTTGCCAAACTCTTTGCAGACCCCCGTGCAAGCTTTAGAACAAGATTTTGGATGTTTTCTTTCCTGGCAGAGTTTCTCCTTGCAAGATATGGTGGAAAAGCTTTTGGCTGAGTATAGAGCGGCAAGACACGCAGAAGACGCAGATACGCAGCTCTCCGAAGCTAAGTGCCGGTCCCGGGCTTCTTTCGGCACAAACCGCTCTCAGGAGCTCCCTGCGCTCGCCACAATGCTCTGTGTGCGAAGAAGCCGCTTCTTCGCCTGCGGGAGAATCGGCGAGCGGCAGCTTCCCAAAGGCGAAGATGCAAGCTGCAGCACACAGGCACAGTGTGGGCAGCCTTCAGACTTAGAGAAAACAGTACTTTACCACTCTCCTGCCTTTTCCATGGTTATTCTATTGGAAAAGAACGAGTTTTGGACAACTACCTTTCATTCTTGCCAAACTCTTTGCAGACCCCCGTGCAAGCTTTAGAACAAGATTTTGGATGTTTTCTTTCCTGGCAGAGTTTCTCCTTGCAAGATATGGTGGAAAAGCTTTTGGCTGAGTGTAGAGCGGCAAGACACGCAGAAGACGCAGATACGCAGCTCTCCGAAGCTAAGTGCCGGTCCCGGGCTTCTTTCGGCACAAACCGCTCTCAGGAGCTCCCTGCGCTCGCCACAATGCTCTGTGTGCGAAGAAGCCGCTTCTTCGCCTCCGGGAGAATCGGCGAGCGGCAGCTTCCCAAAGGCGAAGATGCAAGCTGCAGCACACAGGCACAGTGTGGGCAGCCTTCAGACTTAGAGAAAACAGTACTTTACCACTCTCCTGCCTTTTCCATGGTTATTCTATTGGAAAAGAACGAGTTTTGGACAACTACCTTTCATTCTTGCCAAACTCTTTGCAGACCCCCGTGCAAGCTTTAGAACAAGATTTTGGATGTTTTCTTTCCTGGCAGAGTTTCTCCTTGCAAGATATGGTGGAAAAGCTTTTGGCTGAGTGTAGAGCGGCAAGACACGCAGAAGACGCAGATACGCAGCTCTCCGAAGCTAAGTGCCGGTCCCGGGCTTCTTTCGGCACAAACCGCTCTCAGGAGCTCCCTGCGCTCGCCACAATGCTCTGTGTGCGAAGAAGCCGCTTCTTCGCCTGCGGGAGAATCGGCGAGCGGCAGCTTCCCAAAGGCAAGATGCAAGCTGCAGCACACAGGCACAGTGTGGGCAGCATTCAGACTTAGATAAAACAGTACTTTACCACTCTCCTGCCTTATCCATGGTTATTCTATTGGAAAAGAAGGAGTTTTGGACAACTACCTTTCATTCTTGCCAAACTCTTTGCAGACCCCCGTGCAAGCTTTAGAACAAGATTTTGGATGTTTTCTTTCCTGGCAGAGTTTCTCCTTGCAAGATATGGTGGAAAAGCTTTTGGCTGAGTGTAGAGCGGCAAGACACGCAGAAGACGCAGATACGCAGCTCTCCGAAGGTAAGTGCCGGTCCCGGGCTTCTTTCGGCACAAACCGCTCTCAGGAGCTCCCTGCGCTCGCCACAATGCTCTGTGTGCGAAGAAGCCGCTTCTTCGCCTGCGGGAGAATCGGCGAGCGGCAGCTTGCCAAAGGCGAAGATGCAAGCTGCAGCACACAGGCACAGTGTGGGCAGCCTTCAGACTTAGAGAAAACAGTACTTTACCACTCTCCTGCCTTTTCCATGGTTATTCTATTGGAAAAGAACGAGTTTTGGACAACTACCTTTCATTCTTGCCAAACTCTTTGCAGACCCCCGTGCAAGCTTTAGAACAAGATTTTGGATGTTTTCTTTCCTGGCAGAGTTTCTCCTTGCAAGATATGGTGGAAAAGCTTTTGGCTGAGTGTAGAGCGGCAAGACACGCAGAAGACGCAGATACGCAGCTCTCCGAAGCTAAGTGCCGGTCCCGGGCTTCTTTCGGCACAAACCGCTCTCAGGAGCTCCCTGCGCTCGCCACAATGCTCTGTGTGCGAAGAAGCCGCTTCTTCGCCTGCGGGAGAATCGGCGAGCGGCAGCTTCCCAAAGGCGAAGATGCAAGCTGCAGCACACAGGCACAGTGTGGGCAGCCTTCAGACTTAGAGAAAACAGTACTTTACCACTCTCCTGCCTTTTCCATGGTTATTCTATTGGAAAAGAACGAGTTTTGGACAACTACCTTTCATTCTTGCCAAACTCTTTGCAGACCCCCGTGCAAGCTTTAGAACAAGATTTTGGATGTTTTCTTTCCTGGCAGAGTTTCTCCTTGCAAGATATGGTGGAAAAGCTTTTTGCTGAGTGTAGAGCGGCAAGACACGCAGAAGACGCGGATACGCAGCTCTCCGAAGCTAAGTGCCGGTCCCGGGCTTCTTTCGGCACAAACCGCTCTCAGGAGCTCCCTGCGCTCGCCACAATGCTCTGTGTGCGAAGAAGCCGCTTCTTCGCCTCCGGGAGAATCGGCGAGCGGCAGCTTCCCAAAGGCGAAGATGCAAGCTGCAGCACACAGGCACAGTGTGGGCAGCATTCAGACTTAGAGAAAACAGTACTTTACCACTCTCCTGCCTTTTCCATGGTTATTCTATTGGAAAAGAACGAGTTTTGGACAACTACCTTTCATTCTTGCCAAACTCTTTGCAGACCCCCGTGCAAGCTTTAGAACAAGATTTTGGATGTTTTCTTTCCTGGCAGAGTTTCTCCTTGCAAGATATGGTGGAAAAGCTTTTGGCTGAGTGTAGAGCGGCAAGACACGCAGAAGACGCAGATACGCAGCTCTCCGAAGCTAAGTGCCGGTCCCGGGCTTCTTTCGGCACAAACCGCTCTCAGGAGCTCCCTGCGCTCGCCACAATGCTCTGTGTGCGAAGAAGCCGCTTCTTCGCCTGCGGGAGAATCGGCGAGCGGCAGCTTCCCAAAGGCGAAGATGCAAGCTGCAGCACACAGGCACAGTGTGGGCAGCCTTCAGACTTAGAGAAAACAGTACTTTACCACTCTCCTGCCTTTTCCATGGTTATTCTATTGGAAAAGAACGAGTTTTGGACAACTACCTTTCATTCTTGCCAAACTCTTTGCAGACCCCCGTGCAAGCTTTAGAACAAGATTTTGGATGTTTTCTTTCCTGGCAGAGTTTCTCCTTGCAAGATATGGTGGAAAAGCTTTTTGCTGAGTGTAGAGCGGCAAGACACGCAGAAGACGCGGATACGCAGCTCTCCGAAGCTAAGTGCCGGTCCCGGGCTTCTTTCGGCACAAACCGCTCTCAGGAGCTCCCTGCGCTCGCCACAATGCTCTGTGTGCGAAGAAGCCGCTTCTTCGCCTCCGGGAGAATCGGCGAGCGGCAGCTTCCCAAAGGCGAAGATGCAAGCTGCAGCACACAGGCACAGTGTGGGCAGCATTCAGACTTAGAGAAAACAGTACTTTACCACTCTCCTGCCTTTTCCATGGTTATTCTATTGGGAAAAGAACGAGTTTTGGACAACTACCTTTCATTCTTGCCAAACTCTTTGCAGACCCCCGTGCAAGCTTTAGAACAAGATTTTGGATGTTTTCTTTCCTGGCAGAGTTTCTCCTTGCAAGATATGGTGGAAAAGCTTTTTGCTGAGTATAGAGCGGCAAGACACGCAGAAGACGCAGATACGCAGCTCTCCGAAGCTAAGTGCCGGTCCCGGGCTTCTTTCGGCACAAACCGCTCTCAGGAGCTCCCTGCGCTCGCCACAATGCTCTGTGTGCGAAGAAGCCGCTTCTTCGCCTCCGGGAGAATCGGCGAGCGGCAGCTTGCCAAAGGCGAAGATGCAAGCTGCAGCACACAGGCACAGTGTGGGCAGCCTTCAGACTTAGAGAAAACAGTACTTTACCACTCTCCTGCCTTTTCCATGGTTATTCTATTGGAAAAGAACGAGTTTTGGACAACTACCTTTCATTCTTGCCAAACTCTTTGCAGACCCCCGTGCAAGCTTTAGAACAAGATTTTGGATGTTTTCTTTCCTGGCAGAGTTTCTCCTTGCAAGATATGGTGGAAAAGCTTTTTGCTGAGTGTAGAGCGGCAAGACACGCAGAAGACGCAGATACGCAGCTCTCCGAAGCTAAGTGCCGGTCCCGGGCTTCTTTCGGCACAAACCGCTCTCAGGAGCTCCCTGCGCTCGCCACAATGCTCTGTGTGCGAAGAAGCCGCTTCTTCGCCTCCGGGAGAATCGGCGAGCGGCAGCTTCCCAAAGGCGAAGATGCAAGCTGCAGCACACAGGCACAGTGTGGGCAGCATTCAGACTTAGAGAAAACAGTACTTTACCACTCTCCTGCCTTTTCCATGGTTATTCTATTGGAAAAGAACGAGTTTTGGACAACTACCTTTCATTCTTGCCAAACTCTTTGCAGACCCCCGTGCAAGCTTTAGAACAAGATTTTGGATGTTTTCTTTCCTGGCAGAGTTTCTCCTTGCAAGATATGGTGGAAAAGCTTTTTGCTGAGTATAGAGCGGCAAGACACGCAGAAGACGCAGATACGCAGCTCTCCGAAGCTAAGTGCCGGTCCCGGGCTTCTTTCGGCACAAACCGCTCTCAGGAGCTCCCTGCGCTCGCCACAATGCTCTGTGTGCGAAGAAGCCGCTTCTTCGCCTCCGGGAGAATCGGCGAGCGGCAGCTTGCCAAAGGCGAAGATGCAAGCTGCAGCACACAGGCACAGTGTGGGCAGCCTTCAGACTTAGAGAAAACAGTACTTTACCACTCTCCTGCCTTTTCCATGGTTATTCTATTGGAAAAGAACGAGTTTTGGACAACTACCTTTCATTCTTGCCAAACTCTTTGCAGACCCCCGTGCAAGCTTTAGAACAAGATTTTGGATGTTTTCTTTCCTGGCAGAGTTTCTCCTTGCAAGATATGGTGGAAAAGCTTTTTGGCTGAGTGTAGAGCGGCAAGACACGCAGAAGACGCAGATACGCAGCTCTCCGAAGCTAAGTGCCGGTCCCGGGCTTCTTTCGGCACAAACCGCTCTCAGGAGCTCCCTGCGCTCGCCACAATGCTCTGTGTGCGAAGAAGCCGCTTCTTCGCCTCCGGGAGAATCGGCGAGCGGCAGCTTCCCAAAGGCGAAGATGCAAGCTGCAGCACACAGGCACAGTGTGGGCAGCCTTCAGACTTAGAGAAAACAGTACTTTACCACTCTCCTGCCTTTTCCATGGTTATTCTATTGGAAAAGAACGAGTTTTGGACAACTACCTTTCATTCTTGCCAAACTCTTTGCAGACCCCCGTGCAAGCTTTAGAACAAGATTTTGGATGTTTTCTTTCCTGGCAGAGTTTCTCCTTGCAAGATATGGTGGAAAAGCTTTTTGCTGAGTGTAGAGCGGCAAGACACGCAGAAGACGCAGATACGCAGCTCTCCGAAGCTAAGTGCCGGTCCCGGGCTTCTTTCGGCACAAACCGCTCTCAGGAGCTCCCTGCGCTCGCCACAATGCTCTGTGTGCGAAGAAGCCGCTTCTTCGCCTGCGGGAGAATCGGCGAGCGGCAGCTTCCCAAAGGCGAAGATGCAAGCTGCAGCACACAGGCACAGTGTGGGCAGCCTTCAGACTTAGAGAAAACAGTACTTTACCACTCTCCTGCCTTTTCCATGGTTATTCTATTGGAAAAGAACGAGTTTTGGACAACTACCTTTCATTCTTGCCAAACTCTTTGCAGACCCCCGTGCAAGCTTTAGAACAAGTTTTTGGATGTTTTCTTTCCTGGCAGAGTTTCTCCTTGCAAGATATGGTGGAAAAGCTTTTTGCTGAGTGTAGAGCGGCAAGACACGCAGAAGACGCGGATACGCAGCTCTCCGAAGCTAAGTGCCGGTCTCGGGCTCCTTTCGGCACAAACCGCTCTCAGGAGCTCCCTGCGCTCGCCACAATGCTCTGTGTGCGAAGAAGCCGCTTCTTCGCCTCCGGGAGAATCGGCGAGCGGCAGCTTGCCAAAGGCGAAGATGCAAGCTGCAGCACGCAGGCACAGTGTGGGCAGCCTTCAGACTTAGAGAAAACAGTACTTTACCACTCTCCTGCCTTTTCCATGGTTATTCTATTGGAAAAGAACGAGTTTTGGACAACTACCTTTCATTCTTGCCAAACTCTTTGCAGACCCCCGTGCAAGCTTTAGAACAAGATTTTGGATGTTTTCTTTCCTGGCAGAGTTTCTCCTTGCAAGATATGGTGGAAAAGCTTTTGGCTGAGTGTAGAGCGGCAAGACACGCAGAAGACGCAGATACGCAGCTCTCCGAAGCTAAGTGCCGGTCCCGGGCTTCTTTCGGCACAAACCGCTCTCAGGAGCTCCCTGCGCTCGCCACAATGCTCTGTGTGCGAAGAAGCCGCTTCTTCGCCTGCGGGAGAATCGGCGAGCGGCAGCTTCCCAAAGGCAAAGATGCAAGCTGCAGCACACAGGCACAGTGTGGGCAGCATTCAGACTTAGATAAAACAGTACTTTACCACTCTCCTGCCTTATCCATGGTTATTCTATTGGAAAAGAAGGAGTTTTGGACAACTACCTTTCATTCTTGCCAAACTCTTTGCAGACCCCCGTGCAAGCTTTAGAACAAGATTTTGGATGTTTTCTTTCCTGGCAGAGTTTCTCCTTGCAAGATATGGTGGAAAAGCTTTTGGCTGAGTGTAGAGCGGCAAGACACGCAGAAGACGCAGATACGCAGCTCTCCGAAGCTAAGTGCCGGTCCCGGGCTTCTTTCGGCACAAACCGCTCTCAGGAGCTCCCTGCGCTCGCCACAATGCTCTGTGTGCGAAGAAGCCGCTTCTTCGCCTGCGGGAGAATCGGCGAGCGGCAGCTTCCCAAAGGCGAAGATGCAAGCTGCAGCACACAGGCACAGTGTGGGCAGCCTTCAGACTTAGAGAAAACAGTACTTTACCACTCTCCTGCCTTTTCCATGGTTATTCTATTGGAAAAGAACGAGTTTTGGACAACTACCTTTCATTCTTGCCAAACTCTTTGCAGACCCCCGTGCAAGCTTTAGAACAAGATTTTGGATGTTTTCTTTCCTGGCAGAGTTTCTCCTTGCAAGATATGGTGGAAAAGCTTTTGGCTGAGTGTAGAGCGGCAAGACACGCAGAAGACGCAGATACGCAGCTCTCCGAAGCTAAGTGCCGGTCCCGGGCTTCTTTCGGCACAAACCGCTCTCAGGAGCTCCCTGCGCTCGCCACAATGCTCTGTGTGCGAAGAAGCCGCTTCTTCGCCTGCGGGAGAATCGGCGAGCGGCAGCTTCCCAAAGGCGAAGATGCAAGCTGCAGCACACAGGCACAGTGTGGGCAGCCTTCAGACTTAGAGAAAACAGTACTTTACCACTCTCCTGCCTTTTCCATGGTTATTCTATTGGAAAAGAACGAGTTTTGGACAACTACCTTTCATTCTTGCCAAACTCTTTGCAGACCTCCGTGCAAGCTTTAGAACAAGATTTTGGATGTTTTCTTTCCTGGCAGAGTTTCTCCTTGCAAGATACGGTGGAAAAGCTTTTGGCTGAGTGTAGAGCGGCAAGACACGCAGAAGACGCCGATACGCAGCTCTCCGAAGCTAAGTGCCGGTCCCGGGCTTCTTTCGGCACAAACCGCTCTCAGGAGCTCCCTGCGCTCGCCACAATGCTCTGTGTGCGAAGAAGCCGCTTCTTCGCCTCCGGGAGAATCGGCGAGCGGCAGCTTCCCAAAGGCGAAGATGCAAGCTGCAGCACACAGGCACAGTGTGGGCAGCATTCAGACTTAGAGAAAACAGTACTTTACCACTCTCCTGCCTTTTCCATGGTTATTCTATTGGAAAAGAACGAGTTTTGGACAACTACCTTTCATTCTTGCCAAACTCTTTGCAGACCCCCGTGCAAGCTTTAGAACAAGATTTTGGATGTTTTCTTTCCTGGCAGAGTTTCTCCTTGCAAGATATGGTGGAAAAGCTTTTGGCTGAGTATAGAGCGGCAAGACACGCAGAAGACGCAGATACGCAGCTCTCCGAAGCTAAGTGCCGGTCCCGGGCTTCTTTCGGCACAAACCGCTCTCAGGAGCTCCCTGCGCTCGCCACAATGCTCTGTGTGCGAAGAAGCCGCTTCTTCGCCTGCGGGAGAATCGGCGAGCGGCAGCTTCCCAAAGGCGAAGATGCAAGCTGCAGCACACAGGCACAGTGTGGGCAGCCTTCAGACTTAGAGAAAACAGTACTTTACCACTCTCCTGCCTTTTCCATGGTTATTCTATTGGAAAAGAAGGAGTTTTGGACAACTACCTTTCATTCTTGCCAAACTCTTTGCAGACCCCCGTGCAAGCTTTAGAACAAGATTTTGGATGTTTTCTTTCCTGGCAGAGTTTCTCCTTGCAAGATATGGTGGAAAAGCTTTTGGCTGAGTGTAGAGCGGCAAGACACGCAGAAGACGCAGATACGCAGCTCTCCGAAGGTAAGTGCCGGTCCCGGGCTTCTTTCGGCACAAACCGCTCTCAGGAGCTCCCTGCGCTCGCCACAATGCTCTGTGTGCGAAGAAGCCGCTTCTTCGCCTCCGGGAGAATCGGCGAGCGGCAGCTTGCCAAAGGCGAAGATGCAAGCTGCAGCACACAGGCACAGTGTGGGCAGCCTTCAGACTTAGAGAAAACAGTACTTTACCACTCTCCTGCCTTTTCCATGGTTATTCTATTGGAAAAGAACGAGTTTTGGACAACTACCTTTCATTCTTGCCAAACTCTTTGCAGACCCCCGTGCAAGCTTTAGAACAAGATTTTGGATGTTTTCTTTCCTGGCAGAGTTTCTCCTTGCAAGATATGGTGGAAAAGCTTTTGGCTGAGTGTAGAGCGGCAAGACACGCAGAAGACGCAGATACGCAGCTCTCCGAAGCTAAGTGCCGGTCCCGGGCTTCTTTCGGCACAAACCGCTCTCAGGAGCTCCCTGCGCTCGCCACAATGCTCTGTGTGCGAAGAAGCCGCTTCTTCGCCTGCGGGAGAATCGGCGAGCGGCAGCTTGCCAAAGGCGAAGATGCAAGCTGCAGCACACAGGCACAGTGTGGGCAGCCTTCAGACTTAGAGAAAACAGTACTTTACCACTCTCCTGCCTTTTCCAATGGTTATTCTATTGGAAAAGAACGAGTTTGGACAACTACCTTTCATTCTTGCCAAACTCTTTGCAGACCCCCGTGCAAGCTTTAGAACAAGATTTTGGATGTTTTCTTTCCTGGCAGAGTTTCTCCTTGCAAGATATGGTGGAAAAGCTTTTGGCTGAGTGTAGAGCGGCAAGACACGCAGAAGACGCAGATACGCAGCTCTCCGAAGCTAAGTGCCGGTCCCGGGCTTCTTTCGGCACAAACCGCTCTCAGGAGCTCCCTGCGCTCGCCACAATGCTCTGTGTGCGAAGAAGCCGCTTCTTCGCCTGCGGGAGAATCGGCGAGCGGCAGCTTCCCAAAGGCGAAGATGCAAGCTGCAGCACACAGGCACAGTGTGGGCAGCCTTCAGACTTAGAGAAAACAGTACTTTACCACTCTCCTGCCTTTTCCATGGTTATTCTATTGGAAAAGAACGAGTTTTGGACAACTACCTTTCATTCTTGCCAAACTCTTTGCAGACCCCCGTGCAAGCTTTAGAACAAGATTTTGGATGTTTTCTTTCCTGGCAGAGTTTCTCCTTGCAAGATATGGTGGAAAAGCTTTTTGCTGAGTGTAGAGCGGCAAGACACGCAGAAGACGCGGATACGCAGCTCTCCGAAGCTAAGTGCCGGTCCCGGCTTCTTTCGGCCACAAACCGCTCTCAGGAGCTCCCTGCGCTCGCCACAATGCTCTGTGTGCGAAGAAGCCGCTTCTTCGCCTCCGGGAGAATCGGCGAGCGGCAGCTTCCCAAAGGCGAAGATGCAAGCTGCAGCACACAGGCACAGTGTGGGCAGCATTCAGACTTAGAGAAAACAGTACTTTACCACTCTCCTGCCTTTTCCATGGTTATTCTATTGGAAAAGAACGAGTTTTGGACAACTACCTTTCATTCTTGCCAAACTCTTTGCAGACCCCCGTGCAAGCTTTAGAACAAGATTTTGGATGTTTTCTTTCCTGGCAGAGTTTCTCCTTGCAAGATATGGTGGAAAAGCTTTTTGCTGAGTATAGAGCGGCAAGACACGCAGAAGACGCAGATACGCAGCTCTCCGAAGCTAAGTGCCGGTCCCAGGCTTCTTTCGGCACAAACCGCTCTCAGGAGCTCCCTGCGCTCGCCACAATGCTCTGTGTGCGAAGAAGCCGCTTCTTCGCCTGCGGGAGAATCGGCGAGCGGCAGCTTGCCAAAGGCGAAGATGCAAGCTGCAGCACACAGGCACAGTGTGGGCAGCCTTCAGACTTAGAGAAAACAGTACTTTACCACTCTCCTGCCTTTTCCATGGTTATTCTATTGGAAAAGAACGAGTTTTGGACAACTACCTTTCATTCTTGCCAAACTCTTTGCAGACCCCCGTGCAAGCTTTAGAACAAGATTTTGGATGTTTTCTTTCCTGGCAGAGTTTCTCCTTGCAAGATATGGTGGAAAAGCTTTTGGCTGAGTGTAGAGCGGCAAGACACGCAGAAGACGCAGATACGCAGCTCTCCGAAGCTAAGTGCCGGTCCCGGGCTTCTTTCGGCACAAACCGCTCTCAGGAGCTCCCTGCGCTCGCCACAATGCTCTGTGTGCGAAGAAGCCGCTTCTTCGCCTCCGGGAGAATCGGCGAGCGGCAGCTTGCCAAAGGCGAAGATGCAAGCTGCAGCACACAGGCACAGTGTGGGCAGCCTTCAGACTTAGAGAAAACAGTACTTTACCACTCTCCTGCCTTTTCCATGGTTATTCTATTGGAAAAGAACGAGTTTTGGACAACTACCTTTCATTCTTGCCAAACTCTTTGCAGACCCCCGTGCAAGCTTTAGAACAAGATTTTGGATGTTTTCTTTCCTGGCAGAGTTTCTCCTTGCAAGATATGGTGGAAAAGCTTTTGGCTGAGTGTAGAGCGGCAAGACACGCAGAAGACGCAGATACGCAGCTCTCCGAAGCTAAGTGCCGGTCCCGGGCTTCTTTCGGCACAAACCGCTCTCAGGAGCTCCCTGCGCTCGCCACAATGCTCTGTGTGCGAAGAAGCCGCTTCTTCGCCTGCGGGAGAATCGGCGAGCGGCAGCTTGCCAAAGGCGAAGATGCAAGCTGCAGCACACAGGCACAGTGTGGGCAGCCTTCAGACTTAGAGAAAACAGTACTTTACCACTCTCCTGCCTTTTCCATGGTTATTCTATTGGAAAAGAACGAGTTTTGGACAACTACCTTTCATTCTTGCCAAACTCTTTGCAGACCTCCGTGCAAGCTTTAGAACAAGATTTTGGATGTTTTCTTTCCTGGCAGAGTTTCTCCTTGCAAGATACGGTGGAAAAGCTTTTGGCTGAGTGTAGAGCGGCAAGACACGCAGAAGACGCGGATACGCAGCTCTCCGAAGCTAAGTGCCGGTCCCGGGCTTCTTTCAGCACAAACCGCTCTCAGGAGCTCCCTGCGCTCGCCACAATGCTCTGTGTGCGAAGAAGCCGCTTCTTCGCCTCCGGGAGAATCGGCGAGCGGCAGCTTCCCAAAGGCGAAGATGCAAGCTGCAGCACACAGGCACAGTGTGGGCAGCATTCAGACTTAGAGAAAACAGTACTTTACCACTCTCCTGCCTTTTCCATGGTTATTCTATTGGAAAAGAACGAGTTTTGGACAACTACCTTTCATTCTTGCCAAACTCTTTGCAGACCCCCGTGCAAGCTTTAGAACAAGATTTTGGATGTTTTCTTTCCTGGCAGAGTTTCTCCTTGCAAGATATGGTGGAAAAGCTTTTGGCTGAGTATAGAGCGGCAAGACACGCAGAAGACGCAGATACGCAGCTCTCCGAAGCTAAGTGCCGGTCCCGGGCTTCTTTCGGCACAAACCGCTCTCAGGAGCTCCCTGCGCTCGCCACAATGCTCTGTGTGCGAAGAAGCCGCTTCTTCGCCTGCGGGAGAATCGGCGAGCGGCAGCTTCCCAAAGGCGAAGATGCAAGCTGCAGCACACAGGCACAGTGTGGGCAGCCTTCAGACTTAGAGAAAACAGTACTTTACCACTCTCCTGCCTTTTCCATGGTTATTCTATTGGAAAAGAACGAGTTTTGGACAACTACCTTTCATTCTTGCCAAACTCTTTGCAGACCCCCGTGCAAGCTTTAGAACAAGATTTTGGATGTTTTCTTTCCTGGCAGAGTTTCTCCTTGCAAGATATGGTGGAAAAGCTTTTGGCTGAGTGTAGAGCGGCAAGACACGCAGAAGACGCAGATACGCAGCTCTCCGAAGCTAAGTGCCGGTCCCGGGCTTCTTTCGGCACAAACCGCTCTCAGGAGCTCCCTGCGCTCGCCACAATGCTCTGTGTGCGAAGAAGCCGCTTCTTCGCCTCCGGGAGAATCGGCGAGCGGCAGCTTCCCAAAGGCGAAGATGCAAGCTGCAGCACACAGGCACAGTGTGGGCAGCCTTCAGACTTAGAGAAAACAGTACTTTACCACTCTCCTGCCTTTTCCATGGTTATTCTATTGGAAAAGAACGAGTTTTGGACAACTACCTTTCATTCTTGCCAAACTCTTTGCAGACCCCCGTGCAAGCTTTAGAACAAGATTTTGGATGTTTTCTTTCCTGGCAGAGTTTCTCCTTGCAAGATATGGTGGAAAAGCTTTTGGCTGAGTGTAGAGCGGCAAGACACGCAGAAGACGCAGATACGCAGCTCTCCGAAGCTAAGTGCCGGTCCCGGGCTTCTTTCGGCACAAACCGCTCTCAGGAGCTCCCTGCGCTCGCCACAATGCTCTGTGTGCGAAGAAGCCGCTTCTTCGCCTGCGGGAGAATCGGCGAGCGGCAGCTTCCCAAAGGCAAAGATGCAAGCTGCAGCACACAGGCACAGTGTGGGCAGCCTTCAGACTTAGAGAAAACAGTACTTTACCACTCTCCTGCCTTATCCATGGTTATTCTATTGGAAAAGAAGGAGTTTTGGACAACTACCTTTCATTCTTGCCAAACTCTTTGCAGACCCCCGTGCAAGCTTTAGAACAAGATTTTGGATGTTTTCTTTCCTGGCAGAGTTTCTCCTTGCAAGATATGGTGGAAAAGCTTTTGGCTGAGTGTAGAGCGGCAAGACACGCAGAAGACGCAGATACGCAGCTCTCCGAAGGTAAGTGCCGGTCCCGGGCTTCTTTCGGCACAAACCGCTCTCAGGAGCTCCCTGCGCTCGCCACAATGCTCTGTGTGCGAAGAAGCCGCTTCTTCGCCTCCGGGAGAATCGGCGAGCGGCAGCTTGCCAAAGGCGAAGATGCAAGCTGCAGCACGCAGGCACAGTGTGGGCAGCCTTCAGACTTAGAGAAAACAGTACTTTACCACTCTCCTGCCTTTTCCATGGTTATTCTATTGGAAAAGAACGAGTTTTGGACAACTACCTTTCATTCTTGCCAAACTCTTTGCAGACCCCCGTGCAAGCTTTAGAACAAGATTTTGGATGTTTTCTTTCCTGGCAGAGTTTCTCCTTGCAAGATATGGTGGAAAAGCTTTTGGCTGAGTGTAGAGCGGCAAGACACGCAGAAGACGCAGATACGCAGCTCTCCGAAGCTAAGTGCCGGTCCCGGGCTTCTTTCGGCACAAACCGCTCTCAGGAGCTCCCTGCGCTCGCCACAATGCTCTGTGTGCGAAGAAGCCGCTTCTTCGCCTGCGGGAGAATCGGCGAGCGGCAGCTTCCCAAAGGCGAAGATGCAAGCTGCAGCACACAGGCACAGTGTGGGCAGCCTTCAGACTTAGAGAAAACAGTACTTTACCACTCTCCTGCCTTTTCCATGGTTATTCTATTGGAAAAGAACGAGTTTTGGACAACTACCTTTCATTCTTGCCAAACTCTTTGCAGACCCCCGTGCAAGCTTTAGAACAAGATTTTGGATGTTTTCTTTCCTGGCAGAGTTTCTCCTTGCAAGATATGGTGGAAAAGCTTTTTGCTGAGTGTAGAGCGGCAAGACACGCAGAAGACGCGGATACGCAGCTCTCCGAAGCTAAGTGCCGGTCCCGGGCTTCTTTCGGCACAAACCGCTCTCAGGAGCTCCCTGCGCTCGCCACAATGCTCTGTGTGCGAAGAAGCCGCTTCTTCGCCTCCGGGAGAATCGGCGAGCGGCAGCTTCCCAAAGGCGAAGATGCAAGCTGCAGCACACAGGCACAGTGTGGGCAGCATTCAGACTTAGAGAAAACAGTACTTTACCACTCTCCTGCCTTTTCCATGGTTATTCTATTGGAAAAGAACGAGTTTTGGACAACTACCTTTCATTCTTGCCAAACTCTTTGCAGACCCCCGTGCAAGCTTTAGAACAAGATTTTGGATGTTTTCTTTCCTGGCAGAGTTTCTCCTTGCAAGATATGGTGGAAAAGCTTTTTGCTGAGTATAGAGCGGCAAGACACGCAGAAGACGCAGATACGCAGCTCTCCGAAGCTAAGTGCCGGTCCCAGGCTTCTTTCGGCACAAACCGCTCTCAGGAGCTCCCTGCGCTCGCCACAATGCTCTGTGTGCGAAGAAGCCGCTTCTTCGCCTGCGGGAGAATCGGCGAGCGGCAGCTTCCCAAAGGCGAAGATGCAAGCTGCAGCACACAGGCACAGTGTGGGCAGCCTTCAGACTTAGAGAAAACAGTACTTTACCACTCTCCTGCCTTTTCCATGGTTATTCTATTGGAAAAGAACGAGTTTTGGACAACTACCTTTCATTCTTGCCAAACTCTTTGCAGACCCCCGTGCAAGCTTTAGAACAAGATTTTGGATGTTTTCTTTCCTGGCAGAGTTTCTCCTTGCAAGATATGGTGGAAAAGCTTTTGGCTGAGTGTAGAGCGGCAAGACACGCAGAAGACGCAGATACGCAGCTCTCCGAAGCTAAGTGCCGGTCCCGGGCTTCTTTCGGCACAAACCGCTCTCAGGAGCTCCCTGCGCTCGCCACAATGCTCTGTGTGCGAAGAAGCCGCTTCTTCGCCTCCGGGAGAATCGGCGAGCGGCAGCTTGCCAAAGGCGAAGATGCAAGCTGCAGCACACAGGCACAGTGTGGGCAGCCTTCAGACTTAGAGAAAACAGTACTTTACCACTCTCCTGCCTTTTCCATGGTTATTCTATTGGAAAAGAACGAGTTTTGGACAACTACCTTTCATTCTTGCCAAACTCTTTGCAGACCCCCGTGCAAGCTTTAGAACAAGATTTTGGATGTTTTCTTTCCTGGCAGAGTTTCTCCTTGCAAGATATGGTGGAAAAGCTTTTGGCTGAGTGTAGAGCGGCAAGACACGCAGAAGACGCAGATACGCAGCTCTCCGAAGCTAAGTGCCGGTCCCGGGCTTCTTTCGGCACAAACCGCTCTCAGCAGCTCCCTGCGCTCGCCACAATGCTCTGTGTGCGAAGAAGCCGCTTCTTCGCCTGCGGGAGAATCGGCGAGCGGCAGCTTCCCAAAGGCGAAGATGCAAGCTGCAGCACACAGGCACAGTGTGGGCAGCCTTCAGACTTAGAGAAAACAGTACTTTACCACTCTCCTGCCTTTTCCATGGTTATTCTATTGGAAAAGAACGAGTTTTGGACAACTACCTTTCATTCTTGCCAAACTCTTTGCAGACCCCCGTGCAAGCTTTAGAACAAGTTTTTGGATGTTTTCTTTCCTGGCAGAGTTTCTCCTTGCAAGATATGGTGGAAAAGCTTTTTGCTGAGTGTAGAGCGGCAAGACACGCAGAAGACGCGGATACGCAGCTCTCCGAAGCTAAGTGCCGGTCTCGGGCTCCTTTCGGCACAAACCGCTCTCAGGAGCTCCCTGCGCTCGCCACAATGCTCTGTGTGCGAAGAAGCCGCTTCTTCGCCTCCGGGAGAATCGGCGAGCGGCAGCTTGCCAAAGGCGAAGATGCAAGCTGCAGCACGCAGGCACAGTGTGGGCAGCCTTCAGACTTAGAGAAAACAGTACTTTACCACTCTCCTGCCTTTTCCATGGTTATTCTATTGGAAAAGAACGAGTTTTGGACAACTACCTTTCATTCTTGCCAAACTCTTTGCAGACCCCCGTGCAAGCTTTAGAACAAGATTTTGGATGTTTTCTTTCCTGGCAGAGTTTCTCCTTGCAAGATATGGTGGAAAAGCTTTGGCTGAGTGTAGAGCGGCAAGACACGCAGAAGACGCAGATACGCAGCTCTCCGAAGCTAAGTGCCGGTCCCGGGCTTCTTTCGGCACAAACCGCTCTCAGGAGCTCCCTGCGCTCGCCACAATGCTCTGTGTGCGAAGAAGCCGCTTCTTCGCCTGCGGGAGAATCGGCGAGCGGCAGCTTCCCAAAGGCGAAGATGCAAGCTGCAGCACGCAGGCACAGTGTGGGCAGCCTTCAGACTTAGAGAAAACAGTACTTTACCACTCTCCTGCCTTTTCCATGGTTATTCTATTGGAAAAGAACGAGTTTTGGACAACTACCTTTCATTCTTGCCAAACTCTTTGCAGACCCCCGTGCAAGCTTTAGAACAAGATTTTGGATGTTTTCTTTCCTGGCAGAGTTTCTCCTTGCAAGATATGGTGGAAAAGCTTTTGGCTGAGTGTAGAGCGGCAAGACACGCAGAAGACGCAGATACGCAGCTCTCCGAAGCTAAGTGCCGGTCCCGGGCTTCTTTCGGCACAAACCGCTCTCAGGAGCTCCCTGCGCTCGCCACAATGCTCTGTGTGCGAAGAAGCCGCTTCTTCGCCTGCGGGAGAATCGGCGAGCGGCAGCTTCCCAAAGGCAAAGATGCAAGCTGCAGCACACAGGCACAGTGTGGGCAGCCTTCAGACTTAGAGAAAACAGTACTTTACCACTCTCCTGCCTTTTCCATGGTTATTCTATTGGAAAAGAACGAGTTTTGGACAACTACCTTTCATTCTTGCCAAACTCTTTGCAGACCCCCGTGCAAGCTTTAGAACCAGATTTTGGATGTTTTCTTTCCTGGCAGAGTTTCTCCTTGCAAGATATGGTGGAAAAGCTTTTTGCTGAGTATAGAGCGGCAAGACACGCAGAAGACGCAGATACGCAGCTCTCCGAAGCTAAGTGCCGGTCCCGGGCTTCTTTCGGCACAAACCGCTCTCAGGAGCTCCCTGCGCTCGCCACAATGCTCTGTGTGCGAAGAAGCCGCTTCTTCGCCTCCGGGAGAATCGGCGAGCGGCAGCTTGCCAAAGGCGAAGATGCAAGCTGCAGCACACAGGCACAGTGTGGGCAGCCTTCAGACTTAGAGAAAACAGTACTTTACCACTCTCCTGCCTTTTCCATGGTTATTCTATTGGAAAAGAACGAGTTTTGGACAACTACCTTTCATTCTTGCCAAACTCTTTGCAGACCCCCGTGCAAGCTTTAGAACAAGATTTTGGATGTTTTCTTTCCTGGCAGAGTTTCTCCTTGCAAGATATGGTGGAAAAGCTTTTGGCTGAGTGTAGAGCGGCAAGACACGCAGAAGACGCAGATACGCAGCTCTCCGAAGCTAAGTGCCGGTCCCGGGCTTCTTTCGGCACAAACCGCTCTCAGGAGCTCCCTGCGCTCGCCACAATGCTCTGTGTGCGAAGAAGCCGCTTCTTCGCCTGCGGGAGAATCGGCGAGCGGCAGCTTCCCAAAGGCGAAGATGCAAGCTGCAGCACACAGGCACAGTGTGGGCAGCCTTCAGACTTAGAGAAAACAGTACTTTACCACTCTCCTGCCTTTTCCATGGTTATTCTATTGGAAAAGAACGAGTTTTGGACAACTACCTTTCATTCTTGCCAAACTCTTTGCAGACCCCCGTGCAAGCTTTAGAAGAAGATTTTGGATGTTTTCTTTCCTGGCAGAGTTTCTCCTTGCAAGATATGGTGGAAAAGCTTTTTGCTGAGTGTAGAGCGGCAAGACACGCAGAAGACGCAGATACGCAGCTCTCCGAAGCTAAGTGCCGGTCCCGGGCTTCTTTCGGCACAAACCGCTCTCAGCAGCTCCCTGCGCTCGCCACAATGCTCTGTGTGCGAAGAAGCCGCTTCTTCGCCTGCGGGAGAATCGGCGAGCGGCAGCTTCCCAAAGGCGAAGATGCAAGCTGCAGCACACAGGCACAGTGTGGGCAGCCTTCAGACTTAGAGAAAACAGTACTTTACCACTCTCCTGCCTTTTCCATGGTTATTCTATTGGAAAAGAACGAGTTTTGGACAACTACCTTTCATTCTTGCCAAACTCTTTGCAGACCCCCGTGCAAGCTTTAGAACAAGTTTTTGGATGTTTTCTTTCCTGGCAGAGTTTCTCCTTGCAAGATATGGTGGAAAAGCTTTTTGCTGAGTGTAGAGCGGCAAGACACGCAGAAGACGCGGATACGCAGCTCTCCGAAGCTAAGTGCCGGTCTCGGGCTCCTTTCGGCACAAACCGCTCTCAGGAGCTCCCTGCGCTCGCCACAATGCTCTGTGTGCGAAGAAGCCGCTTCTTCGCCTCCGGGAGAATCGGCGAGCGGCAGCTTGCCAAAGGCGAAGATGCAAGCTGCAGCACGCAGGCACAGTGTGGGCAGCCTTCAGACTTAGAGAAAACAGTACTTTACCACTCTCCTGCCTTTTCCATGGTTATTCTATTGGAAAAGAACGAGTTTTGGACAACTACCTTTCATTCTTGCCAAACTCTTTGCAGACCCCCGTGCAAGCTTTAGAACAAGATTTTGGATGTTTTCTTTCCTGGCAGAGTTTCTCCTTGCAAGATATGGTGGAAAAGCTTTTGGCTGAGTGTAGAGCGGCAAGACACGCAGAAGACGCAGATACGCAGCTCTCCGAAGCTAAGTGCCGGTCCCGGGCTTCTTTCGGCACAAACCGCTCTCAGGAGCTCCCTGCGCTCGCCACAATGCTCTGTGTGCGAAGAAGCCGCTTCTTCGCCTGCGGGAGAATCGGCGAGCGGCAGCTTCCCAAAGGCAAAGATGCAAGCTGCAGCACACAGGCACAGTGTGGGCAGCATTCAGACTTAGATAAAACAGTACTTTACCACTCTCCTGCCTTATCCATGGTTATTCTATTGGAAAAGAAGGAGTTTTGGACAACTACCTTTCATTCTTGCCAAACTCTTTGCAGACCCCCGTGCAAGCTTTAGAACAAGATTTTGGATGTTTTCTTTCCTGGCAGAGTTTCTCCTTGCAAGATATGGTGGAAAAGCTTTTGGCTGAGTGTAGAGCGGCAAGACACGCAGAAGACGCAGATACGCAGCTCTCCGAAGCTAAGTGCCGGTCCCGGGCTTCTTTCGGCACAAACCGCTCTCAGGAGCTCCCTGCGCTCGCCACAATGCTCTGTGTGCGAAGAAGCCGCTTCTTCGCCTGCGGGAGAATCGGCGAGCGGCAGCTTCCCAAAGGCGAAGATGCAAGCTGCAGCACGCAGGCACAGTGTGGGCAGCCTTCAGACTTAGAGAAAACAGTACTTTACCACTCTCCTGCCTTTTCCATGGTTATTCTATTGGAAAAGAACGAGTTTTGGACAACTACCTTTCATTCTTGCCAAACTCTTTGCAGACCCCCGTGCAAGCTTTAGAACAAGATTTTGGATGTTTTCTTTCCTGGCAGAGTTTCTCCTTGCAAGATATGGTGGAAAAGCTTTTGGCTGAGTGTAGAGCGGCAAGACACGCAGAAGACGCAGATACGCAGCTCTCCGAAGCTAAGTGCCGGTCCCGGGCTTCTTTCGGCACAAACCGCTCTCAGGAGCTCCCTGCGCTCGCCACAATGCTCTGTGTGCGAAGAAGCCGCTTCTTCGCCTCCGGGAGAATCGGCGAGCGGCAGCTTGCCAAAGGCGAAGATGCAAGCTGCAGCACACAGGCACAGTGTGGGCAGCCTTCAGACTTAGAGAAAACAGTACTTTACCACTCTCCTGCCTTTTCCATGGTTATTCTATTGGAAAAGAACGAGTTTTGGACAACTACCTTTCATTCTTGCCAAACTCTTTGCAGACCCCCGTGCAAGCTTTAGAACAAGATTTTGGATGTTTTCTTTCCTGGCAGAGTTTCTCCTTGCAAGATATGGTGGAAAAGCTTTTGGCTGAGTGTAGAGCGGCAAGACACGCAGAAGACGCAGATACGCAGCTCTCCGAAGCTAAGTGCCGGTCCCGGGCTTCTTTCGGCACAAACCGCTCTCAGGAGCTCCCTGCGCTCGCCACAATGCTCTGTGTGCGAAGAAGCCGCTTCTTCGCCTCCGGGAGAATCGGCGAGCGGCAGCTTCCCAAAGGCGAAGATGCAAGCTGCAGCACACAGGCACAGTGTGGGCAGCCTTCAGACTTAGAGAAAACAGTACTTTACCACTCTCCTGCCTTTTCCATGGTTATTCTATTGGAAAAGAACGAGTTTTGGACAACTACCTTTCATTCTTGCCAAACTCTTTGCAGACCCCCGTGCAAGCTTTAGAACAAGATTTTGGATGTTTTCTTTCCTGGCAGAGTTTCTCCTTGCAAGATATGGTGGAAAAGCTTTTTGCTGAGTGTAGAGCGGCAAGACACGCAGAAGACGCAGATACGCAGCTCTCCGAAGCTAAGTGCCGGTCCCGGGCTTCTTTCGGCACAAACCGCTCTCAGGAGCTCCCTGCGCTCGCCACAATGCTCTGTGTGCGAAGAAGCCGCTTCTTTGCCTGCGGGAGAATCGGCGAGCGGCAGCTTGCCAAAGGCGAAGATGCAAGCTGCAGCACACAGGCACAGTGTGGGCAGCCTTCAGACTTAGAGAAAACAGTACTTTACCACTCTCCTGCCTTTTCCATGGTTATTCTATTGGAAAAGAACGAGTTTTGGACAACTACCTTTCATTCTTGCCAAACTCTTTGCAGACCCCCGTGCAAGCTTTAGAACAAGTTTTTGGATGTTTTCTTTCCTGGCAGAGTTTCTCCTTGCAAGATATGGTGGAAAAGCTTTTTGCTGAGTGTAGAGCGGCAAGACACGCAGAAGACGCGGATACGCAGCTCTCCGAAGCTAAGTGCCGGTCTCGGGCTCCTTTCGGCACAAACCGCTCTCAGGAGCTCCCTGCGCTCGCCACAATGCTCTGTGTGCGAAGAAGCCGCTTCTTCGCCTCCGGGAGAATCGGCGAGCGGCAGCTTGCCAAAGGCGAAGATGCAAGCTGCAGCACGCAGGCACAGTGTGGGCAGCCTTCAGACTTAGAGAAAACAGTACTTTACCACTCTCCTGCCTTTTCCATGGTTATTCTATTGGAAAAGAACGAGTTTTGGACAACTACCTTTCATTCTTGCCAAACTCTTTGCAGACCCCCGTGCAAGCTTTAGAACAAGATTTTGGATGTTTTCTTTCCTGGCAGAGTTTCTCCTTGCAAGATATGGTGGAAAAGCTTTTGGCTGAGTGTAGAGCGGCAAGACACGCAGAAGACGCAGATACGCAGCTCTCCGAAGCTAAGTGCCGGTCCCGGGCTTCTTTCGGCACAAACCGCTCTCAGGAGCTCCCTGCGCTCGCCACAATGCTCTGTGTGCGAAGAAGCCGCTTCTTCGCCTGCGGGAGAATCGGCGAGCGGCAGCTTCCCAAAGGCAAAGATGCAAGCTGCAGCACACAGGCACAGTGTGGGCAGCATTCAGACTTAGATAAAACAGTACTTTACCACTCTCCTGCCTTATCCATGGTTATTCTATTGGAAAAGAAGGAGTTTTGGACAACTACCTTTCATTCTTGCCAAACTCTTTGCAGACCCCCGTGCAAGCTTTAGAACAAGATTTTGGATGTTTTCTTTCCTGGCAGAGTTTCTCCTTGCAAGATATGGTGGAAAAGCTTTTGGCTGAGTGTAGAGCGGCAAGACACGCAGAAGACGCAGATACGCAGCTCTCCGAAGCTAAGTGCCGGTCCCGGGCTTCTTTCGGCACAAACCGCTCTCAGGAGCTCCCTGCGCTCGCCACAATGCTCTGTGTGCGAAGAAGCCGCTTCTTCGCCTGCGGGAGAATCGGCGAGCGGCAGCTTCCCAAAGGCGAAGATGCAAGCTGCAGCACACAGGCACAGTGTGGGCAGCCTTCAGACTTAGAGAAAACAGTACTTTACCACTCTCCTGCCTTTTCCATGGTTATTCTATTGGAAAAGAACGAGTTTTGGACAACTACCTTTCATTCTTGCCAAACTCTTTGCAGACCCCCGTGCAAGCTTTAGAACAAGATTTTGGATGTTTTCTTTCCTGGCAGAGTTTCTCCTTGCAAGATATGGTGGAAAAGCTTTTGGCTGAGTGTAGAGCGGCAAGACACGCAGAAGACGCAGATACGCAGCTCTCCGAAGCTAAGTGCCGGTCCCGGGCTTCTTTCGGCACAAACCGCTCTCAGGAGCTCCCTGCGCTCGCCACAATGCTCTGTGTGCGAAGAAGCCGCTTCTTCGCCTGCGGGAGAATCGGCGAGCGGCAGCTTGCCAAAGGCGAAGATGCAAGCTGCAGCACACAGGCACAGTGTGGGCAGCCTTCAGACTTAGAGAAAACAGTACTTTACCACTCTCCTGCCTTTTCCATGGTTATTCTATTGGAAAAGAACGAGTTTTGGACAACTACCTTTCATTCTTGCCAAACTCTTTGCAGACCTCCGTGCAAGCTTTAGAACAAGATTTTGGATGTTTTCTTTCCTGGCAGAGTTTCTCCTTGCAAGATACGGTGGAAAAGCTTTTGGCTGAGTGTAGAGCGGCAAGACACGCAGAAGACGCCGATACGCAGCTCTCCGAAGCTAAGTGCCGGTCCCGGGCTTCTTTCGGCACAAACCGCTCTCAGGAGCTCCCTGCGCTCGCCACAATGCTCTGTGTGCGAAGAAGCCGCTTCTTCGCCTCCGGGAGAATCGGCGAGCGGCAGCTTCCCAAAGGCGAAGATGCAAGCTGCAGCACACAGGCACAGTGTGGGCAGCATTCAGACTTAGAGAAAACAGTACTTTACCACTCTCCTGCCTTTTCCATGGTTATTCTATTGGAAAAGAACGAGTTTTGGACAACTACCTTTCATTCTTGCCAAACTCTTTGCAGACCCCCGTGCAAGCTTTAGAACAAGATTTTGGATGTTTTCTTTCCTGGCAGAGTTTCTCCTTGCAAGATATGGTGGAAAAGCTTTTGGCTGAGTATAGAGCGGCAAGACACGCAGAAGACGCAGATACGCAGCTCTCCGAAGCTAAGTGCCGGTCCCGGGCTTCTTTCGGCACAAACCGCTCTCAGGAGCTCCCTGCGCTCGCCACAATGCTCTGTGTGCGAAGAAGCCGCTTCTTCGCCTGCGGGAGAATCGGCGAGCGGCAGCTTCCCAAAGGCGAAGATGCAAGCTGCAGCACACAGGCACAGTGTGGGCAGCCTTCAGACTTAGAGAAAACAGTACTTTACCACTCTCCTGCCTTTTCCATGGTTATTCTATTGGAAAAGAAGGAGTTTTGGA
Organism: Molothrus aeneus; assembly: GCF_037042795.1. Classification (NCBI taxonomy): domain Eukaryota; kingdom Metazoa; phylum Chordata; class Aves; order Passeriformes; family Icteridae; genus Molothrus; species Molothrus aeneus. The sequence goes on from NW_027098845.1 coordinate 25,454, forward strand.
CAACTACCTTTCATTCTTGCCAAACTCTTTGCAGACCCCCGTGCAAGCTTTAGAACAAGATTTTGGATGTTTTCTTTCCTGGCAGAGTTTCTCCTTGCAAGATATGGTGGAAAAGCTTTTGGCTGAGTGTAGAGCGGCAAGACACGCAGAAGACGCAGATACGCAGCTCTCCGAAGGTAAGTGCCGGTCCCGGGCTTCTTTCGGCACAAACCGCTCTCAGGAGCTCCCTGCGCTCGCCACAATGCTCTGTGTGCGAAGAAGCCGCTTCTTCGCCTCCGGGAGAATCGGCGAGCGGCAGCTTGCCAAAGGCGAAGATGCAAGCTGCAGCACACAGGCACAGTGTGGGCAGCCTTCAGACTTAGAGAAAACAGTACTTTACCACTCTCCTGCCTTTTCCATGGTTATTCTATTGGAAAAGAACGAGTTTTGGACAACTACCTTTCATTCTTGCCAAACTCTTTGCAGACCCCCGTGCAAGCTTTAGAACAAGATTTTGGATGTTTTCTTTCCTGGCAGAGTTTCTCCTTGCAAGATATGGTGGAAAAGCTTTTGGCTGAGTGTAGAGCGGCAAGACACGCAGAAGACGCAGATACGCAGCTCTCCGAAGCTAAGTGCCGGTCCCGGGCTTCTTTCGGCACAAACCGCTCTCAGGAGCTCCCTGCGCTCGCCACAATGCTCTGTGTGCGAAGAAGCCGCTTCTTCGCCTGCGGGAGAATCGGCGAGCGGCAGCTTGCCAAAGGCGAAGATGCAAGCTGCAGCACACAGGCACAGTGTGGGCAGCCTTCAGACTTAGAGAAAACAGTACTTTACCACTCTCCTGCCTTTTCCATGGTTATTCTATTGGAAAAGAACGAGTTTTGGACAACTACCTTTCATTCTTGCCAAACTCTTTGCAGACCCCCGTGCAAGCTTTAGAACAAGATTTTGGATGTTTTCTTTCCTGGCAGAGTTTCTCCTTGCAAGATATGGTGGAAAAGCTTTTGGCTGAGTGTAGAGCGGCAAGACACGCAGAAGACGCAGATACGCAGCTCTCCGAAGCTAAGTGCCGGTCCCGGGCTTCTTTCGGCACAAACCGCTCTCAGGAGCTCCCTGCGCTCGCCACAATGCTCTGTGTGCGAAGAAGCCGCTTCTTCGCCTCCGGGAGAATCGGCGAGCGGCAGCTTCCCAAAGGCGAAGATGCAAGCTGCAGCACACAGGCACAGTGTGGGCAGCCTTCAGACTTAGAGAAAACAGTACTTTACCACTCTCCTGCCTTTTCCATGGTTATTCTATTGGAAAAGAACGAGTTTTGGACAACTACCTTTCATTCTTGCCAAACTCTTTGCAGACCCCCGTGCAAGCTTTAGAACAAGATTTTGGATGTTTTCTTTCCTGGCAGAGTTTCTCCTTGCAAGATATGGTGGAAAAGCTTTTTGCTGAGTATAGAGCGGCAAGACACGCAGAAGACGCAGATACGCAGCTCTCCGAAGCTAAGTGCCGGTCCCAGGCTTCTTTCGGCACAAACCGCTCTCAGGAGCTCCCTGCGCTCGCCACAATGCTCTGTGTGCGAAGAAGCCGCTTCTTCGCCTGCGGGAGAATCGGCGAGCGGCAGCTTCCCAAAGGCGAAGATGCAAGCTGCAGCACACAGGCACAGTGTGGGCAGCCTTCAGACTTAGAGAAAACAGTACTTTACCACTCTCCTGCCTTTTCCATGGTTATTCTATTGGAAAAGAACGAGTTTTGGACAACTACCTTTCATTCTTGCCAAACTCTTTGCAGACCCCCGTGCAAGCTTTAGAACAAGATTTTGGATGTTTTCTTTCCTGGCAGAGTTTCTCCTTGCAAGATATGGTGGAAAAGCTTTTGGCTGAGTGTAGAGCGGCAAGACACGCAGAAGACGCAGATACGCAGCTCTCCGAAGCTAAGTGCCGGTCCCGGGCTTCTTTCGGCACAAACCGCTCTCAGGAGCTCCCTGCGCTCGCCACAATGCTCTGTGTGCGAAGAAGCCGCTTCTTCGCCTCCGGGAGAATCGGCGAGCGGCAGCTTGCCAAAGGCGAAGATGCAAGCTGCAGCACACAGGCACAGTGTGGGCAGCCTTCAGACTTAGAGAAAACAGTACTTTACCACTCTCCTGCCTTTTCCATGGTTATTCTATTGGAAAAGAACGAGTTTTGGACAACTACCTTTCATTCTTGCCAAACTCTTTGCAGACCCCCGTGCAAGCTTTAGAACAAGATTTTGGATGTTTTCTTTCCTGGCAGAGTTTCTCCTTGCAAGATATGGTGGAAAAGCTTTTGGCTGAGTGTAGAGCGGCAAGACACGCAGAAGACGCAGATACGCAGCTCTCCGAAGCTAAGTGCCGGTCCCGGGCTTCTTTCGGCACAAACCGCTCTCAGGAGCTCCCTGCGCTCGCCACAATGCTCTGTGTGCGAAGAAGCCGCTTCTTCGCCTCCGGGAGAATCGGCGAGCGGCAGCTTGCCAAAGGCGAAGATGCAAGCTGCAGCACACAGGCACAGTGTGGGCAGCCTTCAGACTTAGAGAAAACAGTACTTTACCACTCTCCTGCCTTTTCCATGGTTATTCTATTGGAAAAGAACGAGTTTTGGACAACTACCTTTCATTCTTGCCAAACTCTTTGCAGACCTCCGTGCAAGCTTTAGAACAAGATTTTGGATGTTTTCTTTCCTGGCAGAGTTTCTCCTTGCAAGATATGGTGGAAAAGCTTTTGGCTGAGTGTAGAGCGGCAAGACACGCAGAAGATGCGGATACGCAGCTCTCCGAAGCTAAGTGCCGGTCCCGGGCTTCTTTCGGCACAAACCGCTCTCAGGAGCTCCCTGCGCTCGCCACAATGCTCTGTGTGCGAAGAAGCCGCTTCTTCGCCTCCGGGAGAATCGGCGAGCGGCAGCTTCCCAAAGGCGAAGATGCAAGCTGCAGCACACAGGCACAGTGTGGGCAGCATTCAGACTTAGAGAAAACAGTACTTTACCACTCTCCTGCCTTTTCCATGGTTATTCTATTGGAAAAGAACGAGTTTTGGACAACTACCTTTCATTCTTGCCAAACTCTTTGCAGACCCCCGTGCAAGCTTTAGAACAAGATTTTGGATGTTTTCTTTCCTGGCAGAGTTTCTCCTTGCAAGATATGGTGGAAAAGCTTTTGGCTGAGTATAGAGCGGCAAGACACGCAGAAGACGCAGATACGCAGCTCTCCGAAGCTAAGTGCCGGTCCCGGGCTTCTTTCGGCACAAACCGCTCTCAGGAGCTCCCTGCGCTCGCCACAATGCTCTGTGTGCGAAGAAGCCGCTTCTTCGCCTGCGGGAGAATCGGCGAGCGGCAGCTTCCCAAAGGCGAAGATGCAAGCTGCAGCACACAGGCACAGTGTGGGCAGCCTTCAGACTTAGAGAAAACAGTACTTTACCACTCTCCTGCCTTTTCCATGGTTATTCTATTGGAAAAGAACGAGTTTTGGACAACTACCTTTCATTCTTGCCAAACTCTTTGCAGACCCCCGTGCAAGCTTTAGAACAAGATTTTGGATGTTTTCTTTCCTGGCAGAGTTTCTCCTTGCAAGATATGGTGGAAAAGCTTTTGGCTGAGTGTAGAGCGGCAAGACACGCAGAAGACGCAGATACGCAGCTCTCCGAAGCTAAGTGCCGGTCCCGGGCTTCTTTCGGCACAAACCGCTCTCAGGAGCTCCCTGCGCTCGCCACAATGCTCTGTGTGCGAAGAAGCCGCTTCTTCGCCTCCGGGAGAATCGGCGAGCGGCAGCTTCCCAAAGGCGAAGATGCAAGCTGCAGCACACAGGCACAGTGTGGGCAGCCTTCAGACTTAGAGAAAACAGTACTTTACCACTCTCCTGCCTTTTCCATGGTTATTCTATTGGAAAAGAACGAGTTTTGGACAACTACCTTTCATTCTTGCCAAACTCTTTGCAGACCCCCGTGCAAGCTTTAGAACAAGATTTTGGATGTTTTCTTTCCTGGCAGAGTTTCTCCTTGCAAGATATGGTGGAAAAGCTTTTGGCTGAGTGTAGAGCGGCAAGACACGCAGAAGACGCAGATACGCAGCTCTCCGAAGCTAAGTGCCGGTCCCGGGCTTCTTTCGGCACAAACCGCTCTCAGGAGCTCCCTGCGCTCGCCACAATGCTCTGTGTGCGAAGAAGCCGCTTCTTCGCCTCCGGGAGAATCGGCGAGCGGCAGCTTCCCAAAGGCGAAGATGCAAGCTGCAGCACACAGGCACAGTGTCGGCAGCCTTCAGACTTAGAGAAAACAGTACTTTACCACTCTCCTGCCTTTTCCATGGTTATTCTATTGGAAAAGAACGAGTTTTGGACAACTACCTTTCATTCTTGCCAAACTCTTTGCAGACCTCCGTGCAAGCTTTAGAACAAGATTTTGGATGTTTTCTTTCCTGGCAGAGTTTCTCCTTGCAAGATACGGTGGAAAAGCTTTTGGCTGAGTGTAGAGCGGCAAGACACGCAGAAGACGCAGATACGCAGCTCTCCGAAGCTAAGTGCCGGTCCCGGGCTTCTTTCGGCACAAACCGCTCTCAGGAGCTCCCTGCGCTCGCCACAATGCTCTGTGTGCGAAGAAGCCGCTTCTTCGCCTCCGGGAGAATCGGCGAGCGGCAGCTTCCCAAAGGCGAAGATGCAAGTTGCAGCACACAGGCACAGTGTGGGCAGCCTTCAGACTTAGAAAAAACAGTACTTTACCACTCTCCTGCCTTTTCCATGGTTATTCTATTGGAAAAGAACGAGTTTTGGACAACTACCTTTCATTCTTGCCAAACTCTTTGCAGACCCCCGTGCAAGCTTTAGAACAAGATTTTGGATGTTTTCTTTCCTGGCAGAGTTTCTCCTTGCAAGATATGGTGGAAAAGCTTTTTGCTGAGTGTAGAGCGGCAAGACACGCAGAAGACGCAGATACGCAGCTCTCCGAAGCTAAGTGCCGGTCCCGGGCTTCTTTCGGCACAAACCGCTCTCAGCAGCTCCCTGCGCTCGCCACAATGCTCTGTGTGCGAAGAAGCCGCTTCTTCGCCTGCGGGAGAATCGGCGAGCGGCAGCTTCCCAAAGGCGAAGATGCAAGCTGCAGCACACAGGCACAGTGTGGGCAGCCTTCAGACTTAGAGAAAACAGTACTTTACCACTCTCCTGCCTTTTCCATGGTTATTCTATTGGAAAAGAACGAGTTTTGGACAACTACCTTTCATTCTTGCCAAACTCTTTGCAGACCCCCGTGCAAGCTTTAGAACAAGTTTTTGGATGTTTTCTTTCCTGGCAGAGTTTCTCCTTGCAAGATATGGTGGAAAAGCTTTTTGCTGAGTGTAGAGCGGCAAGACACGCAGAAGACGCGGATACGCAGCTCTCCGAAGCTAAGTGCCGGTCTCGGGCTCCTTTCGGCACAAACCGCTCTCAGGAGCTCCCTGCGCTCGCCACAATGCTCTGTGTGCGAAGAAGCCGCTTCTTCGCCTCCGGGAGAATCGGCGAGCGGCAGCTTGCCAAAGGCGAAGATGCAAGCTGCAGCACGCAGGCACAGTGTGGGCAGCCTTCAGACTTAGAGAAAACAGTACTTGACCACTCTCCTGCCTTTTCCATGGTTATTCTATTGGAAAAGAACGAGTTTTGGACAACTACCTTTCATTCTTGCCAAACTCTTTGCAGACCCCCGTGCAAGCTTTAGAACAAGATTTTGGATGTTTTCTTTCCTGGCAGAGTTTCTCCTTGCAAGATATGGTGGAAAAGCTTTTGGCTGAGTGTAGAGCGGCAAGACACGCAGAAGACGCAGATACGCAGCTCTCCGAAGCTAAGTGCCGGTCCCGGGCTTCTTTCGGCACAAACCGCTCTCAGGAGCTCCCTGCGCTCGCCACAATGCTCTGTGTGCGAAGAAGCCGCTTCTTCGCCTGCGGGAGAATCGGCGAGCGGCAGCTTCCCAAAGGCGAAGATGCAAGCTGCAGCACGCAGGCACAGTGTGGGCAGCCTTCAGACTTAGAGAAAACAGTACTTTACCACTCTCCTGCCTTTTCCATGGTTATTCTATTGGAAAAGAACGAGTTTTGGACAACTACCTTTCATTCTTGCCAAACTCTTTGCAGACCCCCGTGCAAGCTTTAGAACAAGATTTTGGATGTTTTCTTTCCTGGCAGAGTTTCTCCTTGCAAGATACGGTGGAAAAGCTTTTGGCTGAGTGTAGAGCGGCAAGACACGCAGAAGACGCAGATACGCAGCTCTCCGAAGCTAAGTGCCGGTCCCGGGCTTCTTTCGGCACAAACCGCTCTCAGGAGCTCCCTGCGCTCGCCACAATGCTCTGTGTGCGAAGAAGCCGCTTCTTCGCCTGCGGGAGAATCGGCGAGCGGCAGCTTCCCAAAGGCAAAGATGCAAGCTGCAGCACACAGGCACAGTGTGGGCAGCATTCAGACTTAGAGAAAACAGTACTTTACCACTCTCCTGCCTTTTCCATGGTTATTCTATTGGAAAAGAACGAGTTTTGGACAACTACCTTTCATTCTTGCCAAACTCTTTGCAGACCCCCGTGCAAGCTTTAGAACCAGATTTTGGATGTTTTCTTTCCTGGCAGAGTTTCTCCTTGCAAGATATGGTGGAAAAGCTTTTTGCTGAGTGTAGTGCGGCAAGACACGCAGAAGACGCAGATACGCAGCTCTCCGAAGCTAAGTGCCGGTCCCGGGCTTCTTTCGGCACAAACCGCTTTCAGGAGCTCCCTGCGCTCGCCACAATGCTCTGTGTGCGAAGAAGCCGCTTCTTCGCCTCCGGGAGAATCGGCGAGCGGCAACTTCCCAAAGGCGAAGATGCAAGCTGCGGCACACAGGCACAGTGTGGGCAGCCTTCAGACTTAGAGAAAACAGTACTTTACCACTCTCCTGCCTTTTCCATGGTTATTCTATTGGAAAAGAACGAGTTTTGGACAACTACCTTTCATTCTTGCCAAACTCTTTGCAGACCCCCGTGCAAGCTTTAGAACAAGATTTTGGATGTTTTCTTTCCTGGCAGAGTTTCTCCTTGCAAGATATGGTGGAAAAGCTTTTGGCTGAGTGTAGAGCGGCAAGACACGCAGAAGACGCAGATACGCAGCTCTCCGAAGCTAAGTGCCGGTCCCGGGCTTCTTTCGGCACAAACCGCTCTCAGGAGCTCCCTGCGCTCGCCACAATGCTCTGTGTGCGAAGAAGCCGCTTCTTCGCCTGCGGGAGAATCGGCGAGCGGCAGCTTCCCAAAGGCAAAGATGCAAGCTGCAGCACACAGGCACAGTGTGGGCAGCATTCAGACTTAGAGAAAACAGTACTTTACCACTCTCCTGCCTTTTCCATGGTTATTCTATTGGAAAAGAACGAGTTTTGGACAACTACCTTTCATTCTTGCCAAACTCTTTGCAGACCCCCGTGCAAGCTTTAGAACCAGATTTTGGATGTTTTCTTTCCTGGCAGAGTTTCTCCTTGCAAGATATGGTGGAAAAGCTTTTTGCTGAGTGTAGAGCGGCAAGACACGCAGAAGACGCAGATACGCAGCTCTCCGAAGCTAAATGCCGGTCCCGGGCTTCTTTCGGCACAAACCGCTCTCAGGAGCTCCCTGCGCTCGCCACAATGCTCTGTGTGCGAAGAAGCCGCTTCTTCGCCTCCGGGAGAATCGGCGAGCGGCAACTTCCCAAAGGCGAAGATGCAAGCTGCGGCACACAGGCACAGTGTGGGCAGCCTTCAGACTTAGAGAAAACAGTACTTTACCACTCTCCTGCCTTTTCCATGGTTATTCTATTGGAAAAGAACGAGTTTTGGACAACTACCTTTCATTCTTGCCAAACTCTTTGCAGACCCCCGTGCAAGCTTTAGAACAAGATTTTGGATGTTTTCTTTCCTGGCAGAGTTTCTCCTTGCAAGATATGGTGGAAAAGCTTTTGGCTGAGTGTAGAGCGGCAAGACACGCAGAAGACGCAGATACGCAGCTCTCCGAAGCTAAGTGCCGGTCCCGGGCTTCTTTCGGCACAAACCGCTCTCAGGAGCTCCCTGCGCTCGCCACAATGCTCTGTGTGCGAAGAAGCCGCTTCTTCGCCTCCGGGAGAATCGGCGAGCGGCAGCTTCCCAAAGGCGAAGATGCAAGCTGCGGCACACAGGCACAGTGTGGGCAGCCTTCAGACTTAGAGAAAACAGTACTTTACCACTCTCCTGCCTTTTCCATGGTTATTCTATTGGAAAAGAACGAGTTTTGGACAACTACCTTTCATTCTTGCCAAACTCTTTGCAGACCCCCGTGCAAGCTTTAGAACAAGATTTTGGATGTTTTCTTTCCTGGCAGAGTTTCTCCTTGCAAGATATGGTGGAAAAGCTTTTGGCTGAGTGTAGAGCGGCAAGACACGCAGAAGACGCAGATACGCAGCTCTCCGAAGCTAAGTGCCGGTCCCGGGCTTCTTTCGGCACAAACCGCTCTCAGGAGCTCCCTGCGCTCGCCACAATGCTCTGTGTGCGAAGAAGCCGCTTCTTCGCCTCCGGGAGAATCGGCGAGCGGCAACTTCCCAAAGGCGAAGATGCAAGCTGCGGCACACAGGCACAGTGTGGGCAGCCTTCAGACTTAGAGAAAACAGTACTTTACCACTCTCCTGCCTTTTCCATGGTTATTCTATTGGAAAAGAACGAGTTTTGGACAACTACCTTTCATTCTTGCCATACTCTTTGCAGACCCGCGTGCAAGCTTTAGAACAAGATTTTGGATGTTTTCTTTCCTGGCAGAGTTTCTCCTTGCAAGATATGGTGGAAAAGCTTTTTGCTGAGTGTAGAGCGGCAAGACACGCAGAAGACGCAGATACGCAGCTCTCCGAAGCTAAGTGCCGGTCCCGGGCTTCTTTCGGCACAAACCGCTCTCAGGAGCTCCCTGCGCTCGCCACAATGCTCTGTGTGCGAAGAAGCCGCTTCTTCGCCTCCGGGAGAATCGGCGAGCGGCAGCTTCCCAAAGGCGAAGATGCAAGCTGCAGCACACAGGCACAGTGTGGGCAGCCTTCAGACTTAGAGAAAACAGTACTTTACCACTCTCCTGCCTTTTCCATGGTTATTCTATTGGAAAAGAACGAGTTTTGGACAACTACCTTTCATTCTTGCCAAACTCTTTGCAGACCCCCGTGCAAGCTTTAGAACAAGATTTTGGATGTTTTCTTTCCTGGCAGAGTTTCTCCTTGCAAGATATGGTGGAAAAGCTTTTGGCTGAGTGTAGAGCGGCAAGACACGCAGAAGACGCAGATACGCAGCTCTCCGAAGCTAAGTGCCGGTCCCGGGCTTCTTTCGGCACAAACCGCTCTCAGGAGCTCCCTGCGCTCGCCACAATGCTCTGTGTGCGAAGAAGCCGCTTCTTCGCCTGCGGGAGAATCGGCGAGCGGCAGCTTCCCAAAGGCGAAGATGCAAGCTGCAGCACGCAGGCACAGTGTGGGCAGCCTTCAGACTTAGAGAAAACAGTACTTTACCACTCTCCTGCCTTTTCCATGGTTATTCTATTGGAAAAGAACGAGTTTTGGACAACTACCTTTCATTCTTGCCAAACTCTTTGCAGACCCCCGTGCAAGCTTTAGAACAAGATTTTGGATGTTTTCTTTCCTGGCAGAGTTTCTCCTTGCAAGATATGGTGGAAAAGCTTTTGGCTGAGTGTAGAGCGGCAAGACACGCAGAAGACGCAGATACGCAGCTCTCCGAAGCTAAGTGCCGGTCCCGGGCTTCTTTCGGCACAAACCGCTCTCAGGAGCTCCCTGCGCTCGCCACAATGCTCTGTGTGCGAAGAAGCCGCTTCTTCGCCTGCGGGAGAATCGGCGAGCGGCAGCTTCCCAAAGGCAAAGATGCAAGCTGCAGCACACAGGCACAGTGTGGGCAGCATTCAGACTTAGATAAAACAGTACTTTACCACTCTCCTGCCTTATCCATGGTTATTCTATTGGAAAAGAAGGAGTTTTGGACAACTACCTTTCATTCTTGCCAAACTCTTTGCAGACCCCCGTGCAAGCTTTAGAACAAGATTTTGGATGTTTTCTTTCCTGGCAGAGTTTCTCCTTGCAAGATATGGTGGAAAAGCTTTTGGCTGAGTGTAGAGCGGCAAGACACGCAGAAGACGCAGATACGCAGCTCTCCGAAGCTAAGTGCCGGTCCCGGGCTTCTTTCGGCACAAACCGCTCTCAGGAGCTCCCTGCGCTCGCCACAATGCTCTGTGTGCGAAGAAGCCGCTTCTTCGCCTGCGGGAGAATCGGCGAGCGGCAGCTTCCCAAAGGCGAAGATGCAAGCTGCAGCACACAGGCACAGTGTGGGCAGCATTCAGACTTAGAGAAAACAGTACTTTACCACTCTCCTGCCTTTTCCATGGTTATTCTATTGGAAAAGAACGAGTTTTGGACAACTACCTTTCATTCTTGCCAAACTCTTTGCAGACCCCCGTGCAAGCTTTAGAACAAGATTTTGGATGTTTTCTTTCCTGGCAGAGTTTCTCCTTGCAAGATATGGTGGAAAAGCTTTTGGCTGAGTGTAGAGCGGCAAGACACGCAGAAGACGCGGATACGCAGCTCTCCGAAGCTAAGTGCCGGTCCCGGGCTTCTTTCGGCACAAACCGCTCTCAGGAGCTCCCTGCGCTCGCCGCAATGCTCTGTGTGCGAAGAAGCCGCTTCTTCGCCTGCGGGAGAATCGGCGAGCGGCAGCTTCCCAAAGGCGAAGATGCAAGCTGCAGCACACAGGCACAGTGTGGGCAGCATTCAGACTTAGAGAAAACAGTACTTTACCACTCTCCTGCCTTTTCCATGGTTATTCTATTGGAAAAGAACGAGTTTTGGACAACTACCTTTCATTCTTGCCAAACTCTTTGCAGACGCCCGTGCAAGCTTTAGAACAAGATTTTGGATGTTTTCTTTCCTGGCAGAGTTTCTCCTTGCAAGATATGGTGGAAAAGCTTTTTGCTGAGTATAGAGCGGCAAGACACGCAGAAGACGCAGATACGCAGCTCTCCGAAGCTAAGTGCCGGTCCCGGGCTTCTTTCGGCACAAACCGCTCTCAGGAGCTCCCTGCGCTCGCCACAATGCTCTGTGTGCGAAGAAGCCGCTTCTTCGCCTCCGGGAGAATCGGCGAGCGGCAGCTTCCCAAAGGCGAAGATGCAAGCTGCAGCACACAGGCACAGTGTGGGCAGCCTTCAGACTTAGAGAAAACAGTACTTTACCACTCTCCTGCCTTTTCCATGGTTATTCTATTGGAAAAGAACGAGTTTTGGACAACTACCTTTCATTCTTGCCAAACTCTTTGCAGACCTCCGTGCAAGCTTTAGAACAAGATTTTGGATGTTTTCTTTCCTGGCAGAGTTTCTCCTTGCAAGATACGGTGGAAAAGCTTTTGGCTGAGTGTAGAGCGGCAAGACACGCAGAAGACGCAGATACGCAGCTCTCCGAAGCTAAGTGCCGGTCCCGGGCTTCTTTCGGCACAAACCGCTCTCAGGAGCTCCCTGCGCTCGCCACAATGCTCTGTGTGCGAAGAAACCGCTTCTTCGCCTCCGGGAGAATCGGCGAGCGGCAGCTTGCCAAAGGCGAAGATGCAAGCTGCAGCACACAGGCACAGTGTGGGCAGCCTTCAGACTTAGAGAAAACAGTACTTTACCACTCTCCTGCCTTTTCCATGGTTATTCTATTGGAAAAGAACGAGTTTTGGACAACTACCTTTCATTCTTGCCAAACTCTTTGCAGACCCCCGTGCAAGCTTTAGAACAAGATTTTGGATGTTTTCTTTCCTGGCAGAGTTTCTCCTTGCAAGATATGGTGGAAAAGCTTTTTGCTGAGTGTAGAGCGGCAAGACACGCAGAAGACGCAGATACGCAGCTCTCCGAAGCTAAGTGCCGGTCCCGGGCTTCTTTCGGCACAAACCGCTCTCAGGAGCTCCCTGCGCTCGCCACAATGCTCTGTGTGCGAAGAAGCCGCTTCTTCGCCTCCGGGAGAATCGGCGAGCGGCAGCTTGCCAAAGGCGAAGATGCAAGCTGCAGCACACAGGCACAGTGTGGGCAGCCTTCAGACTTAGAAAAAACAGTACTTTACCACTCTCCTGCCTTTTCCATGGTTATTCTATTGGAAAAGAACGAGTTTTGGACATCTACCTTTCATTCTGCCAAACTCTTTGCAGACCCCCGTGCAAGCTTTAGAACAAGATTTTGGATGTTTTCTTTCCTGGCAGAGTTTCTCCTTGCAAGATATGGTGGAAAAGCTTTTTGCTGAGTGTAGAGCGGCAAGACACGCAGAAGACGCAGATACGCAGCTCTCCGAAGCTAAGTGCCGGTCCCGGGCTTCTTTCGGCACAAACCGCTCTCAGCAGCTCCCTGCGCTCGCCACAATGCTCTGTGTGCGAAGAAGCCGCTTCTTCGCCTGCGGGAGAATCGGCGAGCGGCAGCTTCCCAAAGGCGAAGATGCAAGCTGCAGCACACAGGCACAGTGTGGGCAGCCTTCAGACTTAGAGAAAACAGTACTTTACCACTCTCCTGCCTTTTCTATGGTTATTCTATTGGAAAAGAACGAGTTTTGGACAACTACCTTTCATTCTTGCCAAACTCTTTGCAGACCCCCGTGCAAGCTTTAGAACAAGTTTTTGGATGTTTTCTTTCCTGGCAGAGTTTCTCCTTGCAAGATATGGTGGAAAAGCTTTTTGCTGAGTGTAGAGCGGCAAGACACGCAGAAGACGCGGATACGCAGCTCTCCGAAGCTAAGTGCCGGTCTCGGGCTCCTTTCGGCACAAACCGCTCTCAGGAGCTCCCTGCGCTCGCCACAATGCTCTGTGTGCGAAGAAGCCGCTTCTTCGCCTCCGGGAGAATCGGCGAGCGGCAGCTTGCCAAAGGCGAAGATGCAAGCTGCAGCACGCAGGCACAGTGTGGGCAGCCTTCAGACTTAGAGAAAACAGTACTTTACCACTCTCCTGCCTTTTCCATGGTTATTCTATTGGAAAAGAACGAGTTTTGGACAACTACCTTTCATTCTTGCCAAACTCTTTGCAGACCCCCGTGCAAGCTTTAGAACAAGATTTTGGATGTTTTCTTTCCTGGCAGAGTTTCTCCTTGCAAGATATGGTGGAAAAGCTTTTGGCTGAGTGTAGAGCGGCAAGACACGCAGAAGACGCAGATACGCAGCTCTCCGAAGCTAAGTGCCGGTCCCGGGCTTCTTTCGGCACAAACCGCTCTCAGGAGCTCCCTGCGCTCGCCACAATGCTCTGTGTGCGAAGAAGCCGCTTCTTCGCCTGCGGGAGAATCGGCGAGCGGCAGCTTCCCAAAGGCGAAGATGCAAGCTGCAGCACACAGGCACAGTGTGGGCAGCCTTCAGACTTAGATAAAACAGTACTTTACCACTCTCCTGCCTTATCCATGGTTATTCTATTGGAAAAGAAGGAGTTTTGGACAACTACCTTTCATTCTTGCCAAACTCTTTGCAGACCCCCGTGCAAGCTTTAGAACAAGATTTTGGATGTTTTCTTTCCTGGCAGAGTTTCTCCTTGCAAGATATGGTGGAAAAGCTTTTTGCTGAGTGTAGAGCGGCAAGACACGCAGAAGACGCAGATACGCAGCTCTCCGAAGCTAAGTGCCGGTCCCGGGCTTCTTTCGGCACAAACCGCTCTCAGGAGCTCCCTGCGCTCGCCACAATGCTCTGTGTGCGAAGAAGCCGCTTCTTCGCCTGCGGGAGAATCGGCGAGCGGCAGCTTCCCAAAGGCGAAGATGCAAGCTGCAGCACACAGGCACAGTGTGGGCAGCCTTCAGACTTAGAGAAAACAGTACTTTACCACTCTCCTGCCTTTTCCATGGTTATTCTATTGGAAAAGAACGAGTTTTGGACAACTACCTTTCATTCTTGCCAAACTCTTTGCAGACCCCCGTGCAAGCTTTAGAACAAGATTTTGGATGTTTTCTTTCCTGGCAGAGTTTCTCCTTGCAAGATATGGTGGAAAAGCTTTTTGCTGAGTGTAGAGCGGCAAGACACGCAGAAGACGCGGATACGCAGCTCTCCGAAGCTAAGTGCCGGTCCCGGGCTTCTTTCGGCACAAACCGCTCTCAGGAGCTCCCTGCGCTCGCCACAATGCTCTGTGTGCGAAGAAGCCGCTTCTTCGCCTCCGGGAGAATCGGCGAGCGGCAGCTTCCCAAAGGCGAAGATGCAAGCTGCAGCACACAGGCACAGTGTGGGCAGCATTCAGACTTAGAGAAAACAGTACTTTACCACTCTCCTGCCTTTTCCATGGTTATTCTATTGGAAAAGAACGAGTTTTGGACAACTACCTTTCATTCTTGCCAAACTCTTTGCAGACCCCCGTGCAAGCTTTAGAACAAGATTTTGGATGTTTTCTTTCCTGGCAGAGTTTCTCCTTGCAAGATATGGTGGAAAAGCTTTTTGCTGAGTATAGAGCGGCAAGACACGCAGAAGACGCAGATACGCAGCTCTCCGAAGCTAAGTGCCGGTCCCGGGCTTCTTTCGGCACAAACCGCTCTCAGGAGCTCCCTGCGCTCGCCACAATGCTCTGTGTGCGAAGAAGCCGCTTCTTCGCCTCCGGGAGAATCGGCGAGCGGCAGCTTCCCAAAGGCGAAGATGCAAGCTGCAGCACACAGGCACAGTGTGGGCAGCCTTCAGACTTAGAGAAAACAGTACTTTACCACTCTCCTGCCTTTTCCATGGTTATTCTATTGGAAAAGAACGAGTTTTGGACAACTACCTTTCATTCTTGCCAAACTCTTTGCAGACCCCCGTGCAAGCTTTAGAACAAGATTTTGGATGTTTTCTTTCCTGGCAGAGTTTCTCCTTGCAAGATATGGTGGAAAAGCTTTTTGCTGAGTGTAGAGCGGCAAGACACGCAGAAGACGCAGATACGCAGCTCTCCGAAGCTAAGTGCCGGTCCCGGGCTTCTTTCGGCACAAACCGCTCTCAGGAGCTCCCTGCGCTCGCCACAATGCTCTGTGTGCGAAGAAGCCGCTTCTTCGCCTGCGGGAGAATCGGCGAGCGGCAGCTTCCCAAAGGCGAAGATGCAAGCTGCAGCACACAGGCACAGTGTGGGCAGCCTTCAGACTTAGAGAAAACAGTACTTTACCACTCTCCTGCCTTTTCCATGGTTATTCTATTGGAAAAGAACGAGTTTTGGACAACTACCTTTCATTCTTGCCAAACTCTTTGCAGACCCCCGTGCAAGCTTTAGAACAAGATTTTGGATGTTTTCTTTCCTGGCAGAGTTTCTCCTTGCAAGATATGGTGGAAAAGCTTTTTGCTGAGTGTAGAGCGGCAAGACACGCAGAAGACGCAGATACGCAGCTCTCCGAAGCTAAGTGCCGGTCCCGGGCTTCTTTCGGCACAAACCGCTCTCAGGAGCTCCCTGCGCTCGCCACAATGCTCTGTGTGCGAAGAAGCCGCTTCTTCGCCTCCGGGAGAATCGGCGAGCGGCAGCTTCCCAAAGGCGAAGATGCAAGCTGCAGCACACAGGCACAGTGTGGGCAGCCTTCAGACTTAGAGAAAACAGTACTTTACCACTCTCCTGCCTTTTCCATGGTTATTCTATTGGAAAAGAACGAGTTTTGGACAACTACCTTTCATTCTTGCCAAACTCTTTGCAGACCCCCGTGCAAGCTTTAGAACAAGATTTTGGATGTTTTCTTTCCTGGCAGAGTTTCTCCTTGCAAGATATGCTGGAAAAGCTTTTTGCTGAGTGTAGAGCGGCAAGACACGCAGAAGACGCAGATACGCAGCTCTCCGAAGCTAAGTGCCGGTCCCGGGCTTCTTTCGGCACAAACCGCTCTCAGGAGCTCCCTGCGCTCGCCACAATGCTCTGTGTGCGAAGAAGCCGCTTCTTCGCCTCCGGGAGAATCGGCGAGCGGCAGCTTGCCAAAGGCGAAGATGCAAGCTGCAGCACACAGGCACAGTGTGGGCAGCCTTCAGACTTAGAGAAAACAGTACTTTACCACTCTCCTGCCTTTTCCATGGTTATTCTATTGGAAAAGAACGAGTTTTGGACAACTACCTTTCATTCTTGCCAAACTCTTTGCAGACCCCCGTGCAAGCTTTAGAACAAGATTTTGGATGTTTTCTTTCCTGGCAGAGTTTCTCCTTGCAAGATATGGTGGAAAAGCTTTTGGCTGAGTGTAGAGCGGCAAGACACGCAGAAGACGCAGATACGCAGCTCTCCGAAGCTAAGTGCCGGTCCCGGGCTTCTTTCGGCACAAACCGCTCTCAGGAGCTCCCTGCGCTCGCCACAATGCTCTGTGTGCGAAGAAGCCGCTTCTTCGCCTCCGGGAGAATCGGCGAGCGGCAGCTTGCCAAAGGCGAAGATGCAAGCTGCAGCACACAGGCACAGTGTGGGCAGCCTTCAGACTTAGAGAAAACAGTACTTTACCACTCTCCTGCCTTTTCCATGGTTATTCTATTGGAAAAGAACGAGTTTTGGACAACTACCTTTCATTCTTGCCAAACTCTTTGCAGACCCCCGTGCAAGCTTTAGAACAAGATTTTGGATGTTTTCTTTCCTGGCAGAGTTTCTCCTTGCAAGATATGGTGGAAAAGCTTTTTGCTGAGTGTAGAGCGGCAAGACACGCAGAAGACGCAGATACGCAGCTCTCCGAAGCTAAGTGCCGGTCCCGGGCTTCTTTCGGCACAAACCGCTCTCAGGAGCTCCCTGCGCTCGCCACAATGCTCTGTGTGCGAAGAAGCCGCTTCTTCGCCTGCGGGAGAATCGGCGAGCGGCAGCTTCCCAAAGGCGAAGATGCAAGCTGCAGCACACAGGCACAGTGTGGGCAGCCTTCAGACTTAGAGAAAACAGTACTTTACCACTCTCCTGCCTTTTCCATGGTTATTCCTATTGGAAAAGAACGAGTTTTGGACAACTACCTTTCATTCTTGCCAAACTCTTTGCAGACCCCCGTGCAAGCTTTAGAACAAGTTTTTGGATGTTTTCTTTCCTGGCAGAGTTTCTCCTTGCAAGATATGGTGGAAAAGCTTTTTGCTGAGTGTAGAGCGGCAAGACACGCAGAAGACGCGGATACGCAGCTCTCCGAAGCTAAGTGCCGGTCTCGGGCTCCTTTCGGCACAAACCGCTCTCAGGAGCTCCCTGCGCTCGCCACAATGCTCTGTGTGCGAAGAAGCCGCTTCTTCGCCTCCGGGAGAATCGGCGAGCGGCAGCTTGCCCAAAGGCGAAGATGCAAGCTGCAGCACGCAGGCACAGTGTGGGCAGCCTTCAGACTTAGAGAAAACAGTACTTTACCACTCTCCTGCCTTTTCCATGGTTATTCTATTGGAAAAGAACGAGTTTGGACAACTACCTTTCATTCTTGCCAAACTCTTTGCAGACCCCCGTGCAAGCTTTAGAACAAGATTTTGGATGTTTTCTTTCCTGGCAGAGTTTCTCCTTGCAAGATATGGTGGAAAAGCTTTTGGCTGAGTGTAGAGCGGCAAGACACGCAGAAGACGCAGATACGCAGCTCTCCGAAGCTAAGTGCCGGTCCCGGGCTTCTTTCGGCACAAACCGCTCTCAGGAGCTCCCTGCGCTCGCCACAATGCTCTGTGTGCGAAGAAGCCGCTTCTTCGCCTGCGGGAGAATCGGCGAGCGGCAGCTTCCCAAAGGCGAAGATGCAAGCTGCAGCACGCAGGCACAGTGTGGGCAGCCTTCAGACTTAGAGAAAACAGTACTTTACCACTCTCCTGCCTTTTCCATGGTTATTCTATTGGAAAAGAACGAGTTTTGGACAACTACCTTTCATTCTTGCCAAACTCTTTGCAGACCCCCGTGCAAGCTTTAGAACAAGATTTTGGATGTTTTCTTTCCTGCAGAGTTTCTCCTTGCAAGATATGGTGGAAAAGCTTTTGGCTGAGTGTAGAGCGGCAAGACACGCAGAAGACGCAGATACGCAGCTCTCCGAAGCTAAGTGCCGGTCCCGGGCTTCTTTCGGCACAAACCGCTCTCAGGAGCTCCCTGCGCTCGCCACAATGCTCTGTGTGCGAAGAAGCCGCTTCTTCGCCTGCGGGAGAATCGGCGAGCGGCAGCTTCCCAAAGGCAAAGATGCAAGCTGCAGCACACAGGCACAGTGTGGGCAGCATTCAGACTTAGATAAAACAGTACTTTACCACTCTCCTGCCTTATCCATGGTTATTCTATTGGAAAAGAAGGAGTTTTGGACAACTACCTTTCATTCTTGCCAAACTCTTTGCAGACCCCCGTGCAAGCTTTAGAACAAGATTTTGGATGTTTTCTTTCCTGGCAGAGTTTCTCCTTGCAAGATATGGTGGAAAAGCTTTTTGCTGAGTATAGAGTGGCAAGACACGCAGAAGACGCAGATACGCAGCTCTCCGAAGCTAAGTGCCGGTCCCGGGCTTCTTTCGGCACAAACCGCTCTCAGGAGCTCCCTGCGCTCGCCACAATGCTCTGTGTGCGAAGAAGCCGCTTCTTCGCCTGCGGGAGAATCGGCGAGCGGCAGCTTCCCAAAGGCGAAGATGCAAGCTGCAGCACACAGGCACAGTGTGGGCAGCCTTCAGACTTAGAGAAAACAGTACTTTACCACTCTCCTGCCTTTTCCATGGTTATTCTATTGGAAAAGAACGAGTTTTGGACAACTACCTTTCATTCTTGCCAAACTCTTTGCAGACCCCCGTGCAAGCTTTAGAACAAGATTTTGGATGTTTTCTTTCCTGGCAGAGTTTCTCCTTGCAAGATATGGTGGAAAAGCTTTTGGCTGAGTGTAGAGCGGCAAGACACGCAGAAGACGCAGATACGCAGCTCTCCGAAGCTAAGTGCCGGTCCCGGGCTTCTTTCGGCACAAACCGCTCTCAGGAGCTCCCTGCGCTCGCCACAATGCTCTGTGTGCGAAGAAGCCGCTTCTTCGCCTCCGGGAGAATCGGCGAGCGGCAGCTTGCCAAAGGCGAAGATGCAAGCTGCAGCACACAGGCACAGTGTGGGCAGCCTTCAGACTTAGAGAAAACAGTACTTTACCACTCTCCTGCCTTTTCCATGGTTATTCTATTGGAAAAGAACGAGTTTTGGACAACTACCTTTCATTCTTGCCAAACTCTTTGCAGACCCCCGTGCAAGCTTTAGAACAAGATTTTGGATGTTTTCTTTCCTGGCAGAGTTTCTCCTTGCAAGATATGGTGGAAAAGCTTTTGGCTGAGTGTAGAGCGGCAAGACACGCAGAAGACGCAGATACGCAGCTCTCCGAAGCTAAGTGCCGGTCCCGGGCTTCTTTCGGCACAAACCGCTCTCAGGAGCTCCCTGCGCTCGCCACAATGCTCTGTGTGCGAAGAAGCCGCTTCTTCGCCTGCGGGAGAATCGGCGAGCGGCAGCTTGCCAAAGGCGAAGATGCAAGCTGCAGCACACAGGCACAGTGTGGGCAGCCTTCAGACTTAGAGAAAACAGTACTTTACCACTCTCCTGCCTTTTCCATGGTTATTCTATTGGAAAAGAACGAGTTTTGGACAACTACCTTTCATTCTTGCCAAACTCTTTGCAGACCTCCGTGCAAGCTTTAGAACAAGATTTTGGATGTTTTCTTTCCTGGCAGAGTTTCTCCTTGCAAGATACGGTGGAAAAGCTTTTGGCTGAGTGTAGAGCGGCAAGACACGCAGAAGACGCGGATACGCAGCTCTCCGAAGCTAAGTGCCGGTCCCGGGCTTCTTTCGGCACAAACCGCTCTCAGGAGCTCCCTGCGCTCGCCACAATGCTCTGTGTGCGAAGAAGCCGCTTCTTCGCCTCCGGGAGAATCGGCGAGCGGCAGCTTCCCAAAGGAGAAGATGCAAGCTGCAGCACACAGGCACAGTGTGGGCAGCATTCAGACTTAGAGAAAACAGTACTTTACCACTCTCCTGCCTTTTCCATGGTTATTCTATTGGAAAAGAACGAGTTTTGGACAACTACCTTTCATTCTTGCCAAACTCTTTGCAGACCCCCGTGCAAGCTTTAGAACAAGATTTTGGATGTTTTCTTTCCTGGCAGAGTTTCTCCTTGCAAGATATGGTGGAAAAGCTTTTTGCTGAGTATAGAGCGTCAAGACACGCAGAAGACGCAGATACGCAGCTCTCCGAAGCTAAGTGCCGGTCCCGGGCTTCTTTCGGCACAAACCGCTCTCAGGAGCTCCCTGCGCTCGCCACAATGCTCTGTGTGCGAAGAAGCCGCTTCTTCGCCTGCGGGAGAATCGGCGAGCGGCAGCTTCCCAAAGGCGAAGATGCAAGCTGCAGCACACAGGCACAGTGTGGGCAGCCTTCAGACTTAGAGAAAACAGTACTTTACCACTCTCCTGCCTTTTCCATGCTTATTCTATTGGAAAAGAACGAGTTTTGGACAACTACCTTTCATTCTTGCCAAACTCTTTGCAGACCCCCGTGCAAGCTTTAGAACAAGATTTTGGATGTTTTCTTTCCTGGCAGAGTTTCTCCTTGCAAGATATGGTGGAAAAGCTTTTGGCTGAGTGTAGAGCGGCAAGACACGCAGAAGACGCAGATACGCAGCTCTCCGAAGCTAAGTGCCGGTCCCGGGCTTCTTTCGGCACAAACCGCTCTCAGGAGCTCCCTGCGCTCGCCACAATGCTCTGTGTGCGAAGAAGCCGCTTCTTCGCCTCCGGGAGAATCGGCGAGCGGCAGCTTCCCAAAGGCGAAGATGCAAGCTGCAGCACACAGGCACAGTGTGGGCAGCCTTCAGACTTAGAGAAAACAGTACTTTACCACTCTCCTGCCTTTTCCATGGTTATTCTATTGGAAAAGAACGAGTTTTGGACAACTACCTTTCATTCTTGCCAAACTCTTTGCAGACCCCCGTGCAAGCTTTAGAACAAGATTTTGGATGTTTTCTTTCCTGGCAGAGTTTCTCCTTGCAAGATATGGTGGAAAAGCTTTTGGCTGAGTGTAGAGCGGCAAGACACGCAGAAGACGCAGATACGCAGCTCTCCGAAGCTAAGTGCCGGTCCCGGGCTTCTTTCGGCACAAACCGCTCTCAGGAGCTCCCTGCGCTCGCCACAATGCTCTGTGTGCGAAGAAGCCGCTTCTTCGCCTGCGGGAGAATCGGCGAGCGGCAGCTTGCCAAAGGCGAAGATGCAAGCTGCAGCACACAGGCACAGTGTGGGCAGCCTTCAGACTTAGAGAAAACAGTACTTTACCACTCTCCTGCCTTTTCCATGGTTATTCTATTGGAAAAGAACGAGTTTTGGACAACTACCTTTCATTCTTGCCAAACTCTTTGCAGACCTCCGTGCAAGCTTTAGAACAAGATTTTGGATGTTTTCTTTCCTGGCAGAGTTTCTCCTTGCAAGATACGGTGGAAAAGCTTTCGGCTGAGTGTAGAGCGGCAAGACACGCAGAAGACGCAGATACGCAGCTCTCCGAAGCTAAGTGCCGGTCCCGGGCTTCTTTCGGCACAAACCGCTCTCAGGAGCTCCCTGCGCTCGCCACAATGCTCTGTGTGCGAAGAAGCCGCTTCTTCGCCTCCGGGAGAATCGGCGAGCGGCAGCTTGCCAAAGGCGAAGATGCAAGCTGCAGCACACAGGCACAGTGTGGGCAGCCTTCAGACTTAGAAAAAACAGTACTTTACCACTCTCCTGCCTTTTCCATGGTTATTCTATTGGAAAAGAACGAGTTTTGGACAACTACCTTTCATTCTTGCCAAACTCTTTGCAGACCCCCGTGCAAGCTTTAGAACAAGATTTTGGATGTTTTCTTTCCTGGCAGAGTTTCTCCTTGCAAGATATGGTGGAAAAGCTTTTTGCTGAGTGTAGAGCGGCAAGACACGCAGAAGACGCAGATACGCAGCTCTCCGAAGCTAAGTGCCGGTCCCGGGCTTCTTTCGGCACAAACCGCTCTCAGGAGCTCCCTGCGCTCGCCACAATGCTCTGTGTGCGAAGAAGCCGCTTCTTCGCCTGCGGGAGAATCGGCGAGCGGCAGCTTCCCAAAGGCGAAGATGCAAGCTGCAGCACACAGGCACAGTGTGGGCAGCCTTCAGACTTAGAGAAAACAGTACTTTACCACTCTCCTGCCTTTTCCATGGTTATTCTATTGGAAAAGAACGAGTTTTGGACAACTACCTTTCATTCTTGCCAAACTCTTTGCAGACCCCCGTGCAAGCTTTAGAACAAGTTTTTGGATGTTTTCTTTCCTGGCAGAGTTTCTCCTTGCAAGATATGGTGGAAAAGCTTTTTGCTGAGTGTAGAGCGGCAAGACACGCAGAAGACGCGGATACGCAGCTCTCCGAAGCTAAGTGCCGGTCTCGGGCTCCTTTCGGCACAAACCGCTCTCAGGAGCTCCCTGCGCTCGCCACAATGCTCTGTGTGCGAAGAAGCCGCTTCTTCGCCTCCGGGAGAATCGGCGAGCGGCAGCTTGCCAAAGGCGAAGATGCAAGCTGCAGCACGCAGGCACAGTGTGGGCAGCCTTCAGACTTAGAGAAAACAGTACTTTACCACTCTCCTGCCTTTTCCATGGTTATTCTATTGGAAAAGAACGAGTTTTGGACAACTACCTTTCATTCTTGCCAAACTCTTTGCAGACCCCCGTGCAAGCTTTAGAACAAGATTTTGGATGTTTTCTTTCCTGGCAGAGTTTCTCCTTGCAAGATATGGTGGAAAAGCTTTTGGCTGAGTGTAGAGCGGCAAGACACGCAGAAGACGCAGATACGCAGCTCTCCGAAGCTAAGTGCCGGTCCCGGGCTTCTTTCGGCACAAACCGCTCTCAGGAGCTCCCTGCGCTCGCCACAATGCTCTGTGTGCGAAGAAGCCGCTTCTTCGCCTGCGGGAGAATCGGCGAGCGGCAGCTTCCCAAAGGCGAAGATGCAAGCTGCAGCACGCAGGCACAGTGTGGGCAGCCTTCAGACTTAGAGAAAACAGTACTTTACCACTCTCCTGCCTTTTCCATGGTTATTCTATTGGAAAAGAACGAGTTTTGGACAACTACCTTTCATTCTTGCCAAACTCTTTGCAGACCCCCGTGCAAGCTTTAGAACAAGATTTTGGATGTTTTCTTTCCTGGCAGAGTTTCTCCTTGCAAGATATGGTGGAAAAGCTTTTGGCTGAGTGTAGAGCGGCAAGACACGCAGAAGACGCAGATACGCAGCTCTCCGAAGCTAAGTGCCGGTCCCGGGCTTCTTTCGGCACAAACCGCTCTCAGGAGCTCCCTGCGCTCGCCACAATGCTCTGTGTGCGAAGAAGCCGCTTCTTCGCCTGCGGGAGAATCGGCGAGCGGCAGCTTCCCAAAGGCAAAGATGCAAGCTGCAGCACACAGGCACAGTGTGGGCAGCATTCAGACTTAGATAAAACAGTACTTTACCACTCTCCTGCCTTATCCATGGTTATTCTATTGGAAAAGAAGGAGTTTTGGACAACTACCTTTCATTCTTGCCAAACTCTTTGCAGACCCCCGTGCAAGCTTTAGAACAAGATTTTGGATGTTTTCTTTCCTGGCAGAGTTTCTCCTTGCAAGATATGGTGGAAAAGCTTTTTGCTGAGTATAGAGTGGCAAGACACGCAGAAGACGCAGATACGCAGCTCTCCGAAGCTAAGTGCCGGTCCCGGGCTTCTTTCGGCACAAACCGCTCTCAGGAGCTCCCTGCGCTCGCCACAATGCTCTGTGTGCGAAGAAGCCGCTTCTTCGCCTGCGGGAGAATCGGCGAGCGGCAGCTTCCCAAAGGCGAAGATGCAAGCTGCAGCACACAGGCACAGTGTGGGCAGCCTTCAGACTTAGAGAAAACAGTACTTTACCACTCTCCTGCCTTTTCCATGGTTATTCTATTGGAAAAGAACGAGTTTTGGACAACTACCTTTCATTCTTGCCAAACTCTTTGCAGACCCCCGTGCAAGCTTTAGAACAAGATTTTGGATGTTTTCTTTCCTGGCAGAGTTTCTCCTTGCAAGATATGGTGGAAAAGCTTTTGGCTGAGTGTAGAGCGGCAAGACACGCAGAAGACGCAGATACGCAGCTCTCCGAAGCTAAGTGCCGGTCCCGGGCTTCTTTCGGCACAAACCGCTCTCAGGAGCTCCCTGCGCTCGCCACAATGCTCTGTGTGCGAAGAAGCCGCTTCTTCGCCTCCGGGAGAATCGGCGAGCGGCAGCTTGCCAAAGGCGAAGATGCAAGCTGCAGCACACAGGCACAGTGTGGGCAGCCTTCAGACTTAGAGAAAACAGTACTTTACCACTCTCCTGCCTTTTCCATGGTTATTCTATTGGAAAAGAACGAGTTTTGGACAACTACCTTTCATTCTTGCCAAACTCTTTGCAGACCCCCGTGCAAGCTTTAGAACAAGATTTTGGATGTTTTCTTTCCTGGCAGAGTTTCTCCTTGCAAGATATGGTGGAAAAGCTTTTGGCTGAGTGTAGAGCGGCAAGACACGCAGAAGACGCAGATACGCAGCTCTCCGAAGCTAAGTGCCGGTCCCGGGCTTCTTTCGGCACAAACCGCTCTCAGGAGCTCCCTGCGCTCGCCACAATGCTCTGTGTGCGAAGAAGCCGCTTCTTCGCCTGCGGGAGAATCGGCGAGCGGCAGCTTGCCAAAGGCGAAGATGCAAGCTGCAGCACACAGGCACAGTGTGGGCAGCCTTCAGACTTAGAGAAAACAGTACTTTACCACTCTCCTGCCTTTTCCATGGTTATTCTATTGGAAAAGAACGAGTTTTGGACAACTACCTTTCATTCTTGCCAAACTCTTTGCAGACCTCCGTGCAAGCTTTAGAACAAGATTTTGGATGTTTTCTTTCCTGGCAGAGTTTCTCCTTGCAAGATACGGTGGAAAAGCTTTTGGCTGAGTGTAGAGCGGCAAGACACGCAGAAGACGCGGATACGCAGCTCTCCGAAGCTAAGTGCCGGTCCCGGGCTTCTTTCGGCACAAACCGCTCTCAGGAGCTCCCTGCGCTCGCCACAATGCTCTGTGTGCGAAGAAGCCGCTTCTTCGCCTCCGGGAGAATCGGCGAGCGGCAGCTTCCCAAAGGAGAAGATGCAAGCTGCAGCACACAGGCACAGTGTGGGCAGCATTCAGACTTAGAGAAAACAGTACTTTACCACTCTCCTGCCTTTTCCATGGTTATTCTATTGGAAAAGAACGAGTTTTGGACAACTACCTTTCATTCTTGCCAAACTCTTTGCAGACCCCCGTGCAAGCTTTAGAACAAGATTTTGGATGTTTTCTTTCCTGGCAGAGTTTCTCCTTGCAAGATATGGTGGAAAAGCTTTTTGCTGAGTATAGAGCGTCAAGACACGCAGAAGACGCAGATACGCAGCTCTCCGAAGCTAAGTGCCGGTCCCGGGCTTCTTTCGGCACAAACCGCTCTCAGGAGCTCCCTGCGCTCGCCACAATGCTCTGTGTGCGAAGAAGCCGCTTCTTCGCCTGCGGGAGAATCGGCGAGCGGCAGCTTCCCAAAGGCGAAGATGCAAGCTGCAGCACACAGGCACAGTGTGGGCAGCCTTCAGACTTAGAGAAAACAGTACTTTACCACTCTCCTGCCTTTTCCATGCTTATTCTATTGGAAAAGAACGAGTTTTGGACAACTACCTTTCATTCTTGCCAAACTCTTTGCAGACCCCCGTGCAAGCTTTAGAACAAGATTTTGGATGTTTTCTTTCCTGGCAGAGTTTCTCCTTGCAAGATATGGTGGAAAAGCTTTTGGCTGAGTGTAGAGCGGCAAGACACGCAGAAGACGCAGATACGCAGCTCTCCGAAGCTAAGTGCCGGTCCCGGGCTTCTTTCGGCACAAACCGCTCTCAGGAGCTCCCTGCGCTCGCCACAATGCTCTGTGTGCGAAGAAGCCGCTTCTTCGCCTCCGGGAGAATCGGCGAGCGGCAGCTTCCCAAAGGCGAAGATGCAAGCTGCAGCACACAGGCACAGTGTGGGCAGCCTTCAGACTTAGAGAAAACAGTACTTTACCACTCTCCTGCCTTTTCCATGGTTATTCTATTGGAAAAGAACGAGTTTTGGACAACTACCTTTCATTCTTGCCAAACTCTTTGCAGACCCCCGTGCAAGCTTTAGAACAAGATTTTGGATGTTTTCTTTCCTGGCAGAGTTTCTCCTTGCAAGATATGGTGGAAAAGCTTTTGGCTGAGTGTAGAGCGGCAAGACACGCAGAAGACGCAGATACGCAGCTCTCCGAAGCTAAGTGCCGGTCCCGGGCTTCTTTCGGCACAAACCGCTCTCAGGAGCTCCCTGCGCTCGCCACAATGCTCTGTGTGCGAAGAAGCCGCTTCTTCGCCTGCGGGAGAATCGGCGAGCGGCAGCTTGCCAAAGGCGAAGATGCAAGCTGCAGCACACAGGCACAGTGTGGGCAGCCTTCAGACTTAGAGAAAACAGTACTTTACCACTCTCCTGCCTTTTCCATGGTTATTCTATTGGAAAAGAACGAGTTTTGGACAACTACCTTTCATTCTTGCCAAACTCTTTGCAGACCTCCGTGCAAGCTTTAGAACAAGATTTTGGATGTTTTCTTTCCTGGCAGAGTTTCTCCTTGCAAGATACGGTGGAAAAGCTTTCGGCTGAGTGTAGAGCGGCAAGACACGCAGAAGACGCAGATACGCAGCTCTCCGAAGCTAAGTGCCGGTCCCGGGCTTCTTTCGGCACAAACCGCTCTCAGGAGCTCCCTGCGCTCGCCACAATGCTCTGTGTGCGAAGAAGCCGCTTCTTCGCCTCCGGGAGAATCGGCGAGCGGCAGCTTGCCAAAGGCGAAGATGCAAGCTGCAGCACACAGGCACAGTGTGGGCAGCCTTCAGACTTAGAAAAAACAGTACTTTACCACTCTCCTGCCTTTTCCATGGTTATTCTATTGGAAAAGAACGAGTTTTGGACAACTACCTTTCATTCTTGCCAAACTCTTTGCAGACCCCCGTGCAAGCTTTAGAACAAGATTTTGGATGTTTTCTTTCCTGGCAGAGTTTCTCCTTGCAAGATATGGTGGAAAAGCTTTTTGCTGAGTGTAGAGCGGCAAGACACGCAGAAGACGCAGATACGCAGCTCTCCGAAGCTAAGTGCCGGTCCCGGGCTTCTTTCGGCACAAACCGCTCTCAGCAGCTCCCTGCGCTCGCCACAATGCTCTGTGTGCGAAGAAGCCGCTTCTTCGCCTGCGGGAGAATCGGCGAGCGGCAGCTTCCCAAAGGCGAAGATGCAAGCTGCAGCACACAGGCACAGTGTGGGCAGCCTTCAGACTTAGAGAAAACAGTACTTTACCACTCTCCTGCCTTTTCCATGGTTATTCTATTGGAAAAGAACGAGTTTTGGACAACTACCTTTCATTCTTGCCAAACTCTTTGCAGACCCCCGTGCAAGCTTTAGAACAAGTTTTTGGATGTTTTCTTTCCTGGCAGAGTTTCTCCTTGCAAGATATGGTGGAAAAGCTTTTTGCTGAGTGTAGAGCGGCAAGACACGCAGAAGACGCGGATACGCAGCTCTCCGAAGCTAAGTGCCGGTCTCGGGCTCCTTTCGGCACAAACCGCTCTCAGGAGCTCCCTGCGCTCGCCACAATGCTCTGTGTGCGAAGAAGCCGCTTCTTCGCCTCCGGGAGAATCGGCGAGCGGCAGCTTGCCAAAGGCGAAGATGCAAGCTGCAGCACGCAGGCACAGTGTGGGCAGCCTTCAGACTTAGAGAAAACAGTACTTTACCACTCTCCTGCCTTTTCCATGGTTATTCTATTGGAAAAGAACGAGTTTTGGACAACTACCTTTCATTCTTGCCAAACTCTTTGCAGACCCCCGTGCAAGCTTTAGAACAAGATTTTGGATGTTTTCTTTCCTGGCAGAGTTTCTCCTTGCAAGATATGGTGGAAAAGCTTTTGGCTGAGTGTAGAGCGGCAAGACACGCAGAAGACGCAGATACGCAGCTCTCCGAAGCTAAGTGCCGGTCCCGGGCTTCTTTCGGCACAAACCGCTCTCAGGAGCTCCCTGCGCTCGCCACAATGCTCTGTGTGCGAAGAAGCCGCTTCTTCGCCTGCGGGAGAATCGGCGAGCGGCAGCTTCCCAAAGGCGAAGATGCAAGCTGCAGCACGCAGGCACAGTGTGGGCAGCCTTCAGACTTAGAGAAAACAGTACTTTACCACTCTCCTGCCTTTTCCATGGTTATTCTATTGGAAAAGAACGAGTTTTGGACAACTACCTTTCATTCTTGCCAAACTCTTTGCAGACCCCCGTGCAAGCTTTAGAACAAGATTTTGGATGTTTTCTTTCCTGGCAGAGTTTCTCCTTGCAAGATATGGTGGAAAAGCTTTTGGCTGAGTGTAGAGCGGCAAGACACGCAGAAGACGCAGATACGCAGCTCTCCGAAGCTAAGTGCCGGTCCCGGGCTTCTTTCGGCACAAACCGCTCTCAGGAGCTCCCTGCGCTCGCCACAATGCTCTGTGTGCGAAGAAGCCGCTTCTTCGCCTGCGGGAGAATCGGCGAGCGGCAGCTTCCCAAAGGCGAAGATGCAAGCTGCAGCACACAGGCACAGTGTGGGCAGCCTTCAGACTTAGAGAAAACAGTACTTTACCACTCTCCTGCCTTTTCCATGGTTATTCTATTGGAAAAGAACGAGTTTTGGACAACTACCTTTCATTCTTGCCAAACTCTTTGCAGACCCCCGTGCAAGCTTTAGAACAAGATTTTGGATGTTTTCTTTCCTGGCAGAGTTTCTCCTTGCAAGATATGGTGGAAAAGCTTTTTGCTGAGTGTAGAGCGGCAAGACACGCAGAAGACGCGGATACGCAGCTCTCCGAAGCTAAGTGCCGGTCCCGGGCTTCTTTCGGCACAAACCGCTCTCAGGAGCTCCCTGCGCTCGCCACAATGCTCTGTGTGCGAAGAAGCCGCTTCTTCGCCTCCGGGAGAATCGGCGAGCGGCAGCTTCCCAAAGGCGAAGATGCAAGCTGCAGCACACAGGCACAGTGTGGGCAGCATTCAGACTTAGAGAAAACAGTACTTTACCACTCTCCTGCCTTTTCCATGGTTATTCTATTGGAAAAGAACGAGTTTTGGACAACTACCTTTCATTCTTGCCAAACTCTTTGCAGACCCCCGTGCAAGCTTTAGAACAAGATTTTGGATGTTTTCTTTCCTGGCAGAGTTTCTCCTTGCAAGATATGGTGGAAAAGCTTTTTGCTGAGTGTAGAGCGGCAAGACACGCAGAAGACGCAGATACGCAGCTCTCCGAAGCTAAGTGCCGGTCCCGGGCTTCTTTCGGCACAAACCGCTCTCAGGAGCTCCCTGCGCTCGCCACAATGCTCTGTGTGCGAAGAAGCCGCTTCTTCGCCTGCGGGAGAATCGGCGAGCGGCAGCTTGCCAAAGGCGAAGATGCAAGCTGCAGCACACAGGCACAGTGTGGGCAGCCTTCAGACTTAGAGAAAACAGTACTTTACCACTCTCCTGCCTTTTCCATGGTTATTCTATTGGAAAAGAACGAGTTTTGGACAACTACCTTTCATTCTTGCCAAACTCTTTGCAGACCTCCGTGCAAGCTTTAGAACAAGATTTTGGATGTTTTCTTTCCTGGCAGAGTTTCTCCTTGCAAGATACAGTGGAAAAGCTTTTGGCTGAGTGTAGAGCGGCAAGACACGCAGAAGACGCGGATACGCAGCTCTCCGAAGCTAAGTGCCGGTCCCGGGCTTCTTTCGGCACAAACCGCTCTCAGGAGCTCCCTGCGCTCGCCACAATGCTCTGTGTGCGAAGAAGCCGCTTCTTCGCCTCCGGGAGAATCGGCGAGCGGCAGCTTCCCAAAGGCGAAGATGCAAGCTGCAGCACACAGGCACAGTGTGGGCAGCATTCAGACTTAGAGAAAACAGTACTTTACCACTCTCCTGCCTTTTCCATGGTTATTCTATTGGAAAAGAACGAGTTTTGGACAACTACCTTTCATTCTTGCCAAACTCTTTGCAGACCCCCGTGCAAGCTTTAGAACAAGATTTTGGATGTTTTCTTTCCTGGCAGAGTTTCTCCTTGCAAGATATGGTGGAAAAGCTTTTGGCTGAGTATAGAGCGGCAAGACACGCAGAAGACGCAGATACGCAGCTCTCCGAAGCTAAGTGCCGGTCCCGGGCTTCTTTCGGCACAAACCGCTCTCAGGAGCTCCCTGCGCTCGCCACAATGCTCTGTGTGCGAAGAAGCCGCTTCTTCGCCTGCGGGAGAATCGGCGAGCGGCAGCTTCCCAAAGGCGAAGATGCAAGCTGCAGCACACAGGCACAGTGTGGGCAGCCTTCAGACTTAGAGAAAACAGTACTTTACCACTCTCCTGCCTTTTCCATGGTTATTCTATTGGAAAAGAACGAGTTTTGGACAACTACCTTTCATTCTTGCCAAACTCTTTGCAGACCCCCGTGCAAGCTTTAGAACAAGATTTTGGATGTTTTCTTTCCTGGCAGAGTTTCTCCTTGCAAGATATGGTGGAAAAGCTTTTGGCTGAGTGTAGAGCGGCAAGACACGCAGAAGACGCAGATACGCAGCTCTCCGAAGCTAAGTGCCGGTCCCGGGCTTCTTTCGGCACAAACCGCTCTCAGGAGCTCCCTGCGCTCGCCACAATGCTCTGTGTGCGAAGAAGCCGCTTCTTCGCCTCCGGGAGAATCGGCGAGCGGCAGCTTCCCAAAGGCGAAGATGCAAGCTGCAGCACACAGGCACAGTGTGGGCAGCCTTCAGACTTAGAGAAAACAGTACTTTACCACTCTCCTGCCTTTTCCATGGTTATTCTATTGGAAAAGAACGAGTTTTGGACAACTACCTTTCATTCTTGCCAAACTCTTTGCAGACCCCCGTGCAAGCTTTAGAACAAGATTTTGGATGTTTTCTTTCCTGGCAGAGTTTCTCCTTGCAAGATATGGTGGAAAAGCTTTTGGCTGAGTGTAGAGCGGCAAGACACGCAGAAGACGCAGATACGCAGCTCTCCGAAGCTAAGTGCCGGTCCCGGGCTTCTTTCGGCACAAACCGCTCTCAGGAGCTCCCTGCGCTCGCCACAATGCTCTGTGTGCGAAGAAGCCGCTTCTTCGCCTGCGGGAGAATCGGCGAGCGGCAGCTTCCCAAAGGCGAAGATGCAAGCTGCAGCACACAGGCACAGTGTGGGCAGCCTTCAGACTTAGAGAAAACAGTACTTTACCACTCTCCTGCCTTTTCCATGGTTATTCTATTGGAAAAGAACGAGTTTTGGACAACTACCTTTCATTCTTGCCAAACTCTTTGCAGACCCCCGTGCAAGCTTTAGAACAAGATTTTGGATGTTTTCTTTCCTGGCAGAGTTTCTCCTTGCAAGATATGGTGGAAAAGCTTTTTGCTGAGTGTAGAGCGGCAAGACACGCAGAAGACGCAGATACGCAGCTCTCCGAAGCTAAGTGCCGGTCCCGGGCTTCTTTCGGCACAAACCGCTCTCAGGAGCTCCCTGCGCTCGCCACAATGCTCTGTGTGCGAAGAAGCCGCTTCTTCGCCTCCGGGAGAATCGGCGAGCGGCAGCTTCCCAAAGGCGAAGATGCAAGCTGCAGCACACAGGCACAGTGTGGGCAGCATTCAGACTTAGAGAAAACAGTACTTTACCACTCTCCTGCCTTTTCCATGGTTATTCTATTGGAAAAGAACGAGTTTTGGACAACTACCTTTCATTCTTGCCAAACTCTTTGCAGACCCCCGTGCAAGCTTTAGAACAAGATTTTGGATGTTTTCTTTCCTGGCAGAGTTTCTCCTTGCAAGATATGGTGGAAAAGCTTTTTGCTGAGTATAGAGCGGCAAGACACGCAGAAGACGCAGATACGCAGCTCTCCGAAGCTAAGTGCCGGTCCCAGGCTTCTTTCGGCACAAACCGCTCTCAGGAGCTCCCTGCGCTCGCCACAATGCTCTGTGTGCGAAGAAGCCGCTTCTTCGCCTGCGGGAGAATCGGCGAGCGGCAGCTTCCCAAAGGCGAAGATGCAAGCTGCAGCACACAGGCACAGTGTGGGCAGCCTTCAGACTTAGAGAAAACAGTACTTTACCACTCTCCTGCCTTTTCCATGGTTATTCTATTGGAAAAGAACGAGTTTTGGACAACTACCTTTCATTCTTGCCAAACTCTTTGCAGACCCCCGTGCAAGCTTTAGAACAAGATTTTGGATGTTTTCTTTCCTGGCAGAGTTTCTCCTTGCAAGATATGGTGGAAAAGCTTTTTGCTGAGTGTAGAGCGGCAAGACACGCAGAAGACGCAGATACGCAGCTCTCCGAAGCTAAGTGCCGGTCCCGGGCTTCTTTCGGCACAAACCGCTCTCAGGAGCTCCCTGCGCTCGCCACAATGCTCTGTGTGCGAAGAAGCCGCTTCTTCGCCTCCGGGAGAATCGGCGAGCGGCAGCTTGCCAAAGGCGAAGATGCAAGCTGCAGCACACAGGCACAGTGTGGGCAGCCTTCAGACTTAGAGAAAACAGTACTTTACCACTCTCCTGCCTTTTCCATGGTTATTCTATTGGAAAAGAACGAGTTTTGGACAACTACCTTTCATTCTTGCCAAACTCTTTGCAGACCCCCGTGCAAGCTTTAGAACAAGATTTTGGATGTTTTCTTTCCTGGCAGAGTTTCTCCTTGCAAGATATGGTGGAAAAGCTTTTGGCTGAGTGTAGAGCGGCAAGACACGCAGAAGACGCAGATACGCAGCTCTCCGAAGCTAAGTGCCGGTCCCGGGCTTCTTTCGGCACAAACCGCTCTCAGGAGCTCCCTGCGCTCGCCACAATGCTCTGTGTGCGAAGAAGCCGCTTCTTCGCCTGCGGGAGAATCGGCGAGCGGCAGCTTCCCAAAGGCGAAGATGCAAGCTGCAGCACACAGGCACAGTGTGGGCAGCCTTCAGACTTAGAGAAAACAGTACTTTACCACTCTCCTGCCTTTTCCATGGTTATTCTATTGGAAAAGAACGAGTTTTGGACAACTACCTTTCATTCTTGCCAAACTCTTTGCAGACCTCCGTGCAAGCTTTAGAACAAGATTTTGGATGTTTTCTTTCCTGGCAGAGTTTCTCCTTGCAAGATACGGTGGAAAAGCTTTTGGCTGAGTGTAGAGCGGCAAGACACGCAGAAGACGCGGATACGCAGCTCTCCGAAGCTAAGTGCCGGTCCCGGGCTTCTTTCGGCACAAACCGCTCTCAGGAGCTCCCTGCGCTCGCCACAATGCTCTGTGTGCGAAGAAGCCGCTTCTTCGCCTCCGGGAGAATCGGCGAGCGGCAGCTTCCCAAAGGCGAAGATGCAAGCTGCAGCACACAGGCACAGTGTGGGCAGCATTCAGACTTAGAGAAAACAGTACTTTACCACTCTCCTGCCTTTTCCATGGTTATTCTATTGGAAAAGAACGAGTTTTGGACAACTACCTTTCATTCTTGCCAAACTCTTTGCAGACCCCCGTGCAAGCTTTAGAACAAGATTTTGGATGTTTTCTTTCCTGGCAGAGTTTCTCCTTGCAAGATATGGTGGAAAAGCTTTTGGCTGAGTATAGAGCGGCAAGACACGCAGAAGACGCAGGTACGCAGCTCTCCGAAGCTAAGTGCCGGTCCCGGGCTTCTTTCGGCACAAACCGCTCTCAGGAGCTCCCTGCGCTCGCCACAATGCTCTGTGTGCGAAGAAGCCGCTTCTTCGCCTGCGGGAGAATCGGCGAGCGGCAGCTTCCCAAAGGCGAAGATGCAAGCTGCAGCACACAGGCACAGTGTGGGCAGCCTTCAGACTTAGAGAAAACAGTACTTTACCACTCTCCTGCCTTTTCCATGGTTATTCTATTGGAAAAGAACGAGTTTTGGACAACTACCTTTCATTCTTGCCAAACTCTTTGCAGACCCCCGTGCAAGCTTTAGAACAAGATTTTGGATGTTTTCTTTCCTGGCAGAGTTTCTCCTTGCAAGATATGGTGGAAAGGCTTTTTGCTGAGTGTAGAGCGGCAAGACACGCAGAAGACGCAGATACGCAGCTCTCCGAAGCTAAGTGCCGGTCCCGGGCTTCTTTCGGCACAAACCGCTCTCAGGAGCTCCCTGCGCTCGCCACAATGCTCTGTGTGCGAAGAAGCCGCTTCTTCGCCTGCGGGAGAATCGGCGAGCGGCAGCTTGCCAAAGGCGAAGATGCAAGCTGCAGCACACAGGCACAGTGTGGGCAGCCTTCAGACTTAGAGAAAACAGTACTTTACCACTCTCCTGCCTTTTCCATGGTTATTCTATTGGAAAAGAACGAGTTTTGGACAACTACCTTTCATTCTTGCCAAACTCTTTGCAGACCTCCGTGCAAGCTTTAGAACAAGATTTTGGATGTTTTCTTTCCTGGCAGAGTTTCTCCTTGCAAGATACGGTGGAAAAGCTTTTGGCTGAGTGTAGAGCGGCAAGACACGCAGAAGACGCAGATACGCAGCTCTCCGAAGCTAAGTGCCGGTCCCGGGCTTCTTTCGGCACAAACCGCTCTCAGGAGCTCCCTGCGCTCGCCACAATGCTCTGTGTGCGAAGAAGCCGCTTCTTCGCCTCCGGGAGAATCGGCGAGCGGCAGCTTGCCAAAGGCGAAGATGCAAGTTGCAGCACACAGGCACAGTGTGGGCAGCCTTCAGACTTAGAAAAAACAGTACTTTACCACTCTCCTGCCTTTTCCATGGTTATTCTATTGGAAAAGAACGAGTTTTGGACAACTACCTTTCATTCTTGCCAAACTCTTTGCAGACCCCCGTGCAAGCTTTAGAACAAGATTTTGGATGTTTTCTTTCCTGGCAGAGTTTCTCCTTGCAAGATATGGTGGAAAAGCTTTTTGCTGAGTGTAGAGCGGCAAGACACGCAGAAGACGCAGATACGCAGCTCTCCGAAGCTAAGTGCCGGTCCCGGGCTTCTTTCGGCACAAACCGCTCTCAGCAGCTCCCTGCGCTCGCCACAATGCTCTGTGTGCGAAGAAGCCGCTTCTTCGCCTGCGGGAGAATCGGCGAGCGGCAGCTTCCCAAAGGCGAAGATGCAAGCTGCAGCACACAGGCACAGTGTGGGCAGCCTTCAGACTTAGAGAAAACAGTACTTTACCACTCTCCTGCCTTTTCCATGGTTATTCTATTGGAAAAGAACGAGTTTTGGACAACTACCTTTCATTCTTGCCAAACTCTTTGCAGACCCCCGTGCAAGCTTTAGAACAAGTTTTTGGATGTTTTCTTTCCTGGCAGAGTTTCTCCTTGCAAGATATGGTGGAAAAGCTTTTTGCTGAGTGTAGAGCGGCAAGACACGCAGAAGACGCGGATACGCAGCTCTCCGAAGCTAAGTGCCGGTCTCGGGCTTCTTTCGGCACAAACCGCTCTCAGGAGCTCCCTGCGCTCGCCACAATGCTCTGTGTGCGAAGAAGCCGCTTCTTCGCCTCCGGGAGAATCGGCGAGCGGCAGCTTGCCAAAGGCGAAGATGCAAGCTGCAGCACGCAGGCACAGTGTGGGCAGCCTTCAGACTTAGAGAAAACAGTACTTTACCACTCTCCTGCCTTTTCCATGGTTATTCTATTGGAAAAGAACGAGTTTTGGACAACTACCTTTCATTCTTGCCAAACTCTTTGCAGACCCCCGTGCAAGCTTTAGAACAAGATTTTGGATGTTTTCTTTCCTGGCAGAGTTTCTCCTTGCAAGATATGGTGGAAAAGCTTTTGGCTGAGTGTAGAGCGGCAAGACACGCAGAAGACGCAGATACGCAGCTCTCCGAAGCTAAGTGCCGGTCCCGGGCTTCTTTCGGCACAAACCGCTCTCAGGAGCTCCCTGCGCTCGCCACAATGCTCTGTGTGCGAAGAAGCCGCTTCTTCGCCTGCGGGAGAATCGGCGAGCGGCAGCTTCCCAAAGGCGAAGATGCAAGCTGCAGCACGCAGGCACAGTGTGGGCAGCCTTCAGACTTAGAGAAAACAGTACTTTACCACTCTCCTGCCTTTTCCATGGTTATTCTATTGGAAAAGAACGAGTTTTGGACAACTACCTTTCATTCTTGCCAAACTCTTTGCAGACCCCCGTGCAAGCTTTAGAAGAAGATTTTGGATGTTTTCTTTCCTGGCAGAGTTTCTCCTTGCAAGATATGGTGGAAAAGCTTTTGGCTGAGTGTAGAGCGGCAAGACACGCAGAAGACGCAGATACGCAGCTCTCCGAAGCTAAGTGCCGGTCCCGGGCTTCTTTCGGCACAAACCGCTCTCAGGAGCTCCCTGCGCTCGCCACAATGCTCTGTGTGCGAAGAAGCCGCTTCTTCGCCTGCGGGAGAATCGGCGAGCGGCAGCTTCCCAAAGGCAAAGATGCAAGCTGCAGCACACAGGCACAGTGTGGGCAGCATTCAGACTTAGAGAAAACAGTACTTTACCACTCTCCTGCCTTTTCCATGGTTATTCTATTGGAAAAGAACGAGTTTTGGACAACTACCTTTCATTCTTGCCAAACTCTTTGCAGACCCCCGTGCAAGCTTTAGAACCAGATTTTGGATGTTTTCTTTCCTGGCAGAGTTTCTCCTTGCAAGATATGGTGGAAAAGCTTTTTGCTGAGTGTAGTGCGGCAAGACACGCAGAAGACGCAGATACGCAGCTCTCCGAAGCTAAGTGCCGGTCCCGGGCTTCTTTCGGCACAAACCGCTCTCAGGAGCTCCCTGCGCTCGCCACAATGCTCTGTGTGCGAAGAAGCCGCTTCTTCGCCTCCGGGAGAATCGGCGAGCGGTAACTTCCCAAAGGCGAAGATGCAAGCTGCGGCACACAGGCACAGTGTGGGCAGCCTTCAGACTTAGAGAAAACAGTACTTTACCACTCTCCTGCCTTTTCCATGGTTATTCTATTGGAAAAGAACGAGTTTTGGACAACTACCTTTCATTCTTGCCAAACTCTTTGCAGACCCCCGTGCAAGCTTTAGAACAAGATTTTGGATGTTTTCTTTCCTGGCAGAGTTTCTCCTTGCAAGATATGGTGGAAAAGCTTTTGGCTGAGTGTAGAGCGGCAAGACACGCAGAAGACGCAGATACGCAGCTCTCCGAAGCTAAGTGCCGGTCCCGGGCTTCTTTCGGCACAAACCGCTCTCAGGAGCTCCCTGCGCTCGCCACAATGCTCTGTGTGCGAAGAAGCCGCTTCTTCGCCTGCGGGAGAATCGGCGAGCGGCAGCTTCCCAAAGGCAAAGATGCAAGCTGCAGCACACAGGCACAGTGTGGGCAGCATTCAGACTTAGAGAAAACAGTACTTTACCACTCTCCTGCCTTTTCCATGGTTATTCTATTGGAAAAGAACGAGTTTTGGACAACTACCTTTCATTCTTGCCAAACTCTTTGCAGACCCCCGTGCAAGCTTTAGAACCAGATTTTGGATGTTTTCTTTCCTGGCAGAGTTTCTCCTTGCAAGATATGGTGGAAAAGCTTTTTGCTGAGTGTAGAGCGGCAAGACACGCAGAAGACGCAGATACGCAGCTCTCCGAAGCTAAATGCCGGTCCCGGGCTTCTTTCGGCACAAACCGCTCTCAGGAGCTCCCTGCGCTCGCCACAATGCTCTGTGTGCGAAGAAGCCGCTTCTTCGCCTCCGGGAGAATCGGCGAGCGGCAACTTCCCAAAGGCGAAGATGCAAGCTGCGGCACACAGGCACAGTGTGGGCAGCCTTCAGACTTAGAGAAAACAGTACTTTACCACTCTCCTGCCTTTTCCATGGTTATTCTATTGGAAAAGAACGAGTTTTGGACAACTACCTTTCATTCTTGCCAAACTCTTTGCAGACCCCCGTGCAAGCTTTAGAACAAGATTTTG
This sequence comes from Molothrus aeneus, assembly GCF_037042795.1. Classification (NCBI taxonomy): domain Eukaryota; kingdom Metazoa; phylum Chordata; class Aves; order Passeriformes; family Icteridae; genus Molothrus; species Molothrus aeneus. Next base: position 63,015 of record NW_027098845.1, read on the forward strand.
GATGTTTTCTTTCCTGGCAGAGTTTCTCCTTGCAAGATATGGTGGAAAAGCTTTTGGCTGAGTGTAGAGCGGCAAGACACGCAGAAGACGCAGATACGCAGCTCTCCGAAGCTAAGTGCCGGTCCCGGGCTTCTTTCGGCACAAACCGCTCTCAGGAGCTCCCTGCGCTCGCCACAATGCTCTGTGTGCGAAGAAGCCGCTTCTTCGCCTGCGGGAGAATCGGCGAGCGGCAGCTTCCCAAAGGCGAAGATGCAAGCTGCGGCACACAGGCACAGTGTGGGCAGCCTTCAGACTTAGAGAAAACAGTACTTTACCACTCTCCTGCCTTTTCCATGGTTATTCTATTGGAAAAGAACGAGTTTTGGACAACTACCTTTCATTCTTGCCAAACTCTTTGCAGACCCCCGTGCAAGCTTTAGAACAAGATTTTGGATGTTTTCTTTCCTGGCAGAGTTTCTCCTTGCAAGATATGGTGGAAAAGCTTTTGGCTGAGTGTAGAGCGGCAAGACACGCAGAAGACGCAGATACGCAGCTCTCCGAAGCTAAGTGCCGGTCCCGGGCTTCTTTCGGCACAAACCGCTCTCAGGAGCTCCCTGCGCTCGCCACAATGCTCTGTGTGCGAAGAAGCCGCTTCTTCGCCTCCGGGAGAATCGGCGAGCGGCAACTTCCCAAAGGCGAAGATGCAAGCTGCGGCACACAGGCACAGTGTGGGCAGCCTTCAGACTTAGAGAAAACAGTACTTTACCACTCTCCTGCCTTTTCCATGGTTATTCTATTGGAAAAGAACGAGTTTTGGACAACTACCTTTCATTCTTGCCATACTCTTTGCAGACCCGCGTGCAAGCTTTAGAACAAGATTTTGGATGTTTTCTTTCCTGGCAGAGTTTCTCCTTGCAAGATATGGTGGAAAAGCTTTTTGCTGAGTGTAGAGCGGCAAGACACGCAGAAGACGCAGATACGCAGCTCTCCGAAGCTAAGTGCCGGTCCCGGGCTTCTTTCGGCACAAACCGCTCTCAGGAGCTCCCTGCGCTCGCCACAATGCTCTGTGTGCGAAGAAGCCGCTTCTTCGCCTCCGGGAGAATCGGCGAGCGGCAGCTTCCCAAAGGCGAAGATGCAAGCTGCAGCACACAAGCACAGTGTGGGCAGCCTTCAGACTTAGAGAAAACAGTACTTTACCACTCTCCTGCCTTTTCCATGGTTATTCTATTGGAAAAGAACGAGTTTTGGACAACTACCTTTCATTCTTGCCAAACTCTTTGCAGACCCCCGTGCAAGCTTTAGAACAAGATTTTGGATGTTTTCTTTCCTGGCAGAGTTTCTCCTTGCAAGATATGGTGGAAAAGCTTTTGGCTGAGTGTAGAGCGGCAAGACACGCAGAAGACGCAGATACGCAGCTCTCCGAAGCTAAGTGCCGGTCCCGGGCTTCTTTCGGCACAAACTGCTCTCAGGAGCTCCCTGCGCTCGCCACAATGCTCTGTGTGCGAAGAAGCCGCTTCTTCGCCTGCGGGAGAATCGGCGAGCGGCAGCTTGCCAAAGGCGAAGATGCAAGCTGCGGCACACAGGCACAGTGTGGGCAGCCTTCAGACTTAGAGAAAACAGTACTTTACCACTCTCCTGCCTTTTCCATGGTTATTCTATTGGAAAAGAACGAGTTTTGGACAACTACCTTTCATTCTTGCCAAACTCTTTGCAGACCCCCGTGCAAGCTTTAGAACAAGATTTTGGATGTTTTCTTTCCTGGCAGAGTTTCTCCTTGCAAGATATGGTGGAAAAGCTTTTGGCTGAGTGTAGAGCGGCAAGACACGCAGAAGACGCAGATACGCAGCTCTCCGAAGCTAAGTGCCGGTCCCGGGCTTCTTTCGGCACAAACCGCTCTCAGGAGCTCCCTGCGCTCGCCACAATGCTCTGTGTGCGAAGAAGCCGCTTCTTCGCCTGCGGGGGACTCGGCTAAGAGCAACTTCCGAAACGCGACAAACAAATATTAACAACACGGCGTTGTGTCCTGGGCGTCTTTCGGCACAAGCGCCCCACCGGAACGTACCGCCAGCGGCACAATGCATTGTGTGTGAAGAACTCCCTTCGCCTCCAGGGAACTGAAAGAAGAAGCCTAAGCTTAAAACGCCTTTGCCTCAATTGTGTACTGGTTTGGGCGCTCCTCTCTATGAATTGCGCCACTCCTGACAGCAGGTGTCGCTGTTGGTCAAGCTTTGAGTTTGCTTATTAAGTTGCGATGCTGGGTGGTCAAACAACTCAAGGTAAGATCAGCGATTTTAAATCAGGTTCTCACTGGTGTAGATACCATTAGTCATTGCACACTGCAAAATAATGCTGCTCTAGCTTTCTTGTTAGCACATGGGCAAGAGTGTGAGGATTTGGAAGGAATGTGTTTTTTGAACCTCTCTAACCATTCTGCAGTCATTCACTGGAAACTCAAACAAGGACAAGATAACATGAAGAAATTGATTGGGAATGAGAGGGTTACGCCTGAATGGTTTGAGAGATGGGAAACAACTCGATGGTTGAAAGATCTTGTAAAGGGAACTTTGTTGTTACTAGTAGTCATTATTATATTGCTTCTTGTTATTCCATGCATCATGAAACTGGTGAGCCTCTTGGAAGAAAATAGGGTGGGAAAGGGTTTAGCTGGTGCAAGACGAAGAAGGGGGAAATTGTAGCAATGTATCTGAACCTCTTAGACTAAAGGGTGCACCAGCCATCCAGCTGGAATATGTTCTTATCAGAATTTTCTCAGAGCCCTCTGGAATTCATCAAGGTTACTAAGACATAAGCCGTGCTAAAATAAGAAAGAGAAGCTGAGAAACCAAATTCCAAGACTACAAGAACTCGATAACGGGGGGCAGCAAAGCGCCTGGACTGTAACCAAACGTATCTTCTGAGAGGTGCACACAGAATGCGTGGACATAACAAAGGCACCAAGATAAAAATGCGGGCCTAGCGTGTGCAGAGATTTAGAATGTGTAAGTGCATCATGTCAACAATCAACGGCTTCTGCTTAATCCTCTTGCTCCGTTGTCCTGGAGTCCTGAATTTCCCACAAGGAAAGCCCTACTAAAAGGGCTCTGATTTTAATGATAGTTGCTGTCTAGACGATGAATAATGGGAAGAGTTCTTTCAAATCCTTCCCTCGCTGACATCTGTAAGTTTCATCTTTTCCTGATTGTACTGGTGGCTATACATTAGTTATGACTAGAAAGGAATGAGTTTTAGGGATATGTTGCAAGGAAATTGGTAGCTCTGCTTCCATTTCCATTGTCTAAGAAGAATTCTGATTAGTTTTGGACTTTTCATAGACCTCTGACTAGATTGCATTTGTCTTTGATTGAGCCCGTAAATTTTAGGCTACTAGGCTTGACCAATGGATAGAAAAGGGAAAGTCACACAGCTTAGGTGGTTCCCTTGTCAACAACTTCTCAATAGTAGGGCGATTTCTGTCCTCAAGTTTGTTACTTCAGCTAGCAGATTATGCTCACTCCAAAAGAAGGTGAGAAGTTTGCTACCCTAAATGGTCCGATAATTCTTCCTGCTTCTTTGTGACTCTTTTGTATGACTGGATTCTGTATTATTGGAGTTTGTTATAAAAAGTTGGATTAAATTGCGTGCGTCCGCTCTTGGGGGAAACAGTATTTAGCCAATAACATCTAGGCTTTTATCGACCTGAGATTGTCTGAACGGACGGGACGCTTTAAACACAGTAATTCCTGCTAGTTCCAATTCCATTTTTAGACTCGACAAACCGAATGGTAAACCTGCACCAGTAGGGAGGGACATTGGACTTTCTCCTTTTTAGAGAGAAACTAATGAAAAAGTTTCAGCAGAATCATAGCAGGCTGTAAAATAAGAAAAGCATCATGAAAAGAGGCCAATCCTATCCTCTTAGTATTGCTAGTTGTGATTGGACATGAATGAAACATGTCAACTCTGTGTTCCTGGGTATCACATCAGTAACAGCTACTTCAGCTGCTGTAGTTGTCTCCTAAAGCTAAGAACAGAATCCAAAGAATTGTGATTCCATGGTCACAATTCACCCTGTGATGGTGACAGGTGAAAAAGGAGTGGAAGGTGCGCGGGTAAATTAACTTGAATGGCCTATCTAAATCAGCAGCCACTGATTTCCTGAAAACTTCAACAGGTCAGTTGACCTGTTGGGATTCTTTTAATCCATGGTCATGTTTTTCTTGGGATTCTTGTAACCTTTCCCCATTCGTTCAGCCTTTGCCCTCAAGCCTTTGCTGACATTTCAAGTATCTCGACAAGCTGGAAATGTGTTGTCTTTCTTTATCATGTCATAATTCCCTTCAAAGGGTTGTTTGCCTCAAGTCTTATTTTTGCTGGTTTTCTGCTAGTTCATTGTCAGAGGGCAGCAGGTGCTTTGTAAGAGCAAGTACACAATCCTATAGCTTGCTTTTCTTTTGATTTGGCCTGTCTAGAAAACTGAAGGACTGAACATTTCCGACAGGATTTTCTCTCCCCATTATGTTTCACCGGAAGGGCAGATGCAAATCATCTACTTAAACTCTTGGCACGGAAAAAAGTAGTGGTTTGCTGCTGCATATAGGTAGAAGCTTACAAAAGGAAGGCCTTGGGCTGAGGCCCGATACTTTGGCTAAGCAGAAAAGGACTATGGGAAGGTGAGGCCGCTGAATCAGAGGTAGATCAACAAGTTCTAGAATCGTCACGTGTTCACAGCGTGGTGTAGGATGGTTGGTTGAATGAATTTTGTTATGGCTTAAAGCTATGGAACTGATAAAGGCCTGAGTGCTTCAAAAGCCTGGTTTTTGCAAAAAAGCAGCTCTCCTCTGCACCTGCCTGGGGACTCTGCATCACTAGGGACCCTCACTCCCAGTTTGCCAAGGAGATGATCAGTAGGAATGTTGCAGAGCTGCCGTGTCCATATGAACGGAATGGCAAAGAGTGAAGCGGTGGGTATTTTTGGGCTTTAATACAATGCTGCTGCATTGGTGCCAGTTTAGTCGGTTTTCCATCAGTGGCCTTTCTGTCTAGAAGTACACTGCCCAGTCTTTCTAGCATGTGATGCCATTTCCTTCCTGTTGTTTTAATACCTTCCTTCAGTTGAAAGGATGATACAATCTTTACATTTTGAAGATCCCTGTTAGGAAACACTATGCCAGAGGAGTCATTGCTCCCTTTTCTTCTGCCTCCTTTGTAATTTTCAGAGCCTCATTTCAAATTTCTGCTAATGTCGAGAAGAATACTGAGACTACTCAGCAGGGTTGACGCTCTCAGCTGCTTTCCTCTTTCATACTGCTTCATACTGTATGTGACTTAATGGCCTGGTTTTGTCATCCGCATTTTGCTGTGATCTGTGAACACAAAAAGAAGTCTTTGTTTTTTGCAAGAACTACCCCTAGGAGGATTTGTGTTCCTTTTGATTTCTACGGTGTTAGCCCTGTTGCAGAAAAAAAGGAGATTGTACCCTCTTCTTGTGCTCTCATTCCCTCCTCTCTGCTTTGCATGTCCTAGTTAATCTACTGCCATGACTCATTTGGCATCATCTCATAGTGCAAATTCTGCACAGTTTCATGGACTTACAAATGCCAGTTGCCAAGGAGCTTATATAACCATTCAAAGATTAAAGAATTGTAGGGCTGGGCAAGTCCAGCTGCTGAAACTGGAAGTGGTTAAGTCATGCCATATTAAAGAGACAGAGCAAATCAGTTCATCTAGGACTTTCAACTGGACACCTCTGAGAATAACAGCTTGACAGCAATGACACAGCCATCTTCCTAGCTGTATTCCAGAAAGAGAAAAGGGACACCTTCAATGGTTAAGATGTTTGGCATGAGAAAACAGCAAGAAATGTAGCACAAAATACTTGAGCCAGATAAAGTGCGTTTTTCTCGTGAGAATTTTGCAGTTGTTCTTTCTTGTCTGTGCCTTTACTTTTCACAGAAGACAGGGAGGGCGTTTAATTATTATTGTTCTTTTGTTTTCTATTCTTGGCCTCCCTCTTTCCACCTGCCATTAACAATTTTGCCTTGCTTTACTGGCTTCTCTTTCTTTACTTATAGAAGGTTACATGAGGTCCTCCAACCTTGTCATAAACATTCGCATACAGTGGAAAGGAGTAGAAGGTACATCTAAATGCACAAAACAGACCCAGAAAAAGAGAGGTTTTTTACAGTCTTCTGTGAGAACAAGATATCTTTGAACTGAGTAATGCTTTAACTTTTAGTCCACTCTTTACTATTATTACAAGTGTTTGGCCTTTAGTACATAGCCTTTGAAATCATCCAGCCCAATATTTTTGGCTAATTTTGTTTTATTTCTCTCGGGGACTTTGTTTCTTAAGGAATAGTCCAGAGCCAGAGCGTCCACGGTAGAGTTATGCTGCCATAATAAAAGCGTCGTAAATTCTGGTACAGTTTGTGCTGGTAATACGTCTAGGAAAGAAAGGTTTTACATCTTTTTTGACTTTCAAATGTAACCATTATTTGAAAAAGTTAAGAGTTGGGCTTTCCCCCCCTCCAAAATACTTCTCTCTGGAATGTTACTCAGGGATTACACATAAAAGCTCACCCTGTAAAATATGTTGCGGATAATCTGCAGTAAGCGCAGCTTAGCAGCTAGAGATGATTATGTGGGTTAAATGACATTCCTTCTGCGGTGATGGAAACTCTGTCTACGCAGACATACTCAACAAAAGTTACCATGGCTTAGCTCCTCTCCTAAACTTCATGTGCATTTTCAAACTTTCCAAGAAGGTGAATTCAAGCTCCTTCATTGCTCTCTGCTGGAGTCCCAAGAAAATATCAGTGTGCTTTTTGTCATTTACAGCTGTCATTGCTTAGCTCTTGAACATGAGACTCTCTCATGACTGATGAAAGTTGTCTAGTTAAGAGTGGGTCAAAGACACGCTCCTGCTCTAGAAGGAGATGAGAAGGTTTCTGCAGTCTTTGTCATCTCTACTGCTTGTGATTTCTATCCAAAACCAGTGGGAAGTTTTCTGAAGGCAGTCCAGAAGCTGGCAATATGGACAGCTTACAACCAAACACTTGCTGCACTGCTATCACGGTGATACCAGGAAGGACTTAAAAAATTTAGAAGGGCAAAGAAAGCAGTTGGAAGGAAAAGAACATTAACCATTATTCCATTCTTCTAATATGTCCTCCTTTAAGTCATCATTTTCATGCAGTTTAACGGCTTGCGTTGGTATCCCTCAAAAGGAATCTGAGACAGAGTAAGCTTTTTAATGCAGTAGATGTGACACGTGCAGGCCAAGTTGCCTTTGTTGACATCAAATGCCAATTATGCTTGAGCTACCCTTTGCTTAAGGTACTTCGCTTACACGAAGAATTTTACTCATCATTGAGCAAATTTTGCTGTCATGATTGAGTAAATTTTATTCATGATAGAGTGAATTTTACTGTCACTCCGAATTTTACTGTCATGATTGGCATTGAAACTTTTCAAGGAAAGCTCTGGATAGCAATGTTTGTGTAAAAATAGTAGTTTATCTCCTGTATTTGTGTGAAGCAGGTAAGCCTTTTGCTGTCACCAGTGTTGCTTACCCTTTCATGTCATATCCCTCTTCATATCCATATTCTGCTGAAGGCTTATTAATCTGCTTTAAAATTGGCACGTGGAATAAGACTACTTTTCCTTTTTGAAAGCTAATGTCATTTGACCTAGTGACAGTAAATAATTCATTAATTGTAAGTCCCCAGCTAGCATCTTTTATGCATATTCTAACCTTCTAAAGAAGTAACAAAAACACTCTCCAATACTTGACTTTCTTAAGCACACAAAATGCTTCCCTCCTTTGCAGTTGGCATCTGGAAAATGAACCACATCTCTGCAGTATTTTAACGTGCACCATATTTAGCCAAGTAATTCAAAAGAAATAAAAAGCAGCCCCTTCAATTTGGAAATATTTTTGAATTGTTTTTGAATATACAAAACATACCCTTACCGTACGCATTGCATGCAGATTTAATCGTCGTGAAAGCAAACCCTATGTTTCTGTTGGGATAGCATGGTTTTCCAGTTTCCACAATTGTTCTTGGCACAGTTTTCTACTTATGTGACTGTTAGGACACTCGTAGGTACTTCTAAGGTACTGTAGTAAGCGGAGAAGGAGGAGAGGTTGTGCCTTATTTCTGGCTTCCTTTGGTTTTCTTTTTGGTTTTCTTCCTCTTGCTCTTTTTCATGTCACCTTTCTAGATACTGTGATTTAGATTTGCAGTTTACTAAGCTGTGTTTTCTGTCTGGAATTCTTTGAAATTCCCAGAGGAACCCCACCGGTAAATATGCATCTTTTTATGATTTGCTAGCTACATAGAAAATCTTCCTGCTGCTCTAAAATGCTTTTATTTGATATGCATTTTTATCACCATTCTAATGAAAAGAAAAGTTCCTCTATTCACTGCTTTTGTACTGGATTCAGTTCAATGTGCGCTAACAGTGCAAAAAAGTCCTGCTGGAGAAGGGATCTGCATACAAATTGACCAAGACATGTGCTACAAGGGTCTTGAAAAGGTTCAAAGTTTCTCTACCTTTCTGGCAGTCTGTCTTCACAGCAGGACTTGATGAGGGATTTTGCTGGCGTTTCTTTGACAGAAAGCAATAACAAAGCAAGCAAAATGGAGCAGCAAAAGAAGAATGGAGCAGCAAAAGGTACATTATCCCCTCTGTTATTATCATTGTCGAAACAGATTTTTTCACACCATGTTACATCAAATACCTTAGTAGAGCTAAAGACTAGAAAAACGCAGCTCTGTTCTGGTTCATTAAAAGCAAAGCCATCTGTGGACAGAAGTGCCCAGCATGATGCTGGGAACTCCTAGCTGGTTTCAGTAAGCTGTCCGGAGAACGGCATTTTCGCTGGGCTTTACTAGCGTGTCTGTAAGGAGAGGGAGTTTATGTGCAGCTTTGAGCCCTGAGAGTGCCATAGGCAAAGAGACCCATCGTGTAGCTCTCTGACCAGCCACAGCACACTGAGGCATGATGGATTACTCCCAGAGTTCATGTGGTAGAAAGGTTTTCTGCCCCCGTGAAGGACGACACATCCATTTGCTTGACTAGAGCCATTCTGTATGTTACAATGGTAACTTGAATTCATCAAGTTTGTGCTATTTGTACAATGGCAGTGAGCTTGGATTCTTAAGCTTCTCGTGTTTGACCTGTTTCCTGTTTCAGTAAATAGCAAAACTTCCAAGGACTGCAGCGACAAGAAGATGAAGCTGCTAGTGTATTTCAAATCTTTGCCTAATAAAATGGTGATTTTTGCACATATTCGCAATGGAAATTTACGGTACCGAAACACCAGCTCTGCTCAGAGCAATTCTGAAATTGACTTGAGCTCTTTTCTGTGTTTCTTAGCAGGTGAACTGAGATACTTCTAGCTTCCAAGGCAAGGCGTTTGACAGCAGCTTGAAAAAGGCCCAGGCTGTTGGATGAAAAGGTGAAAAAACTGAGGGAAATGGGGGGAAATTTCACTTCTGGTTTATGTCATAGATTCAGCCAGATGATCAACAAGCATTAGTTTTATGAGGTACCAGCGTAGTCTTTCACTCTTGCAGATCCCCAAAAGCTTAACCATCCAGCAGCTTCTTCCTTGCAACAAGTGCCACAGCCAAAAGCCAGGCCTGGCCGTCACCTTCTCCTCGCAGCCTACAAACTCTGCCAAACGTACCGGTGATTCTCACTTTCCTTCTCAGCTACATGGACAAGCACATCCTCTCCATGTCTCCGAGTCCTTAGTGAAACCAAACAGCGGTTCACCTTCAAACAGCTCAGTGTGCCAGGACAGAAAGATTTCACTGGCCTGTGAAATCTTGCTTTTTCCTTGCAGCCTTTTATTTTCAGAGCATACACCGAGGCATTGCACTTTGCTTCTCAGCTGAGTGCATTGCCATATTGCTGGAGTCCCACACGTCCATCTCCTTCTCGCACTAACTGCTTCTGTTGAAACATGCTGATGTGATGTGCTTTCCTGCTCAGCTATTCACACAGTCACATTCTATGTCCTGCTTGCAGTCTGAATCTAAAAGGAGACGTTTCTGACTATGTCTCACAGACACAGATGTACCAGGATGAAAAGGTTGCTTGGACCTTGCCACTTACGTTCGAAAACATCCATTCACTCCACAATCAAGAGACACCTTTCTTTGCTTTACATCCTGCAAACTTCACACAGACACACACACACACACACACACACACACACACACACACACACACACACGAGAGCTACGCACTTTCTTTCTTTCTTTCTTGGCTGCACACACTCACCTATTTCCCACCTTGACCTCTCTACCACTTCTCCTTCGGCCTTGCTGTGCATGGACATTTCCTGTTAAGATACCCATTGTGTTGCCTATCCCTCCCCCACATTGCCTTGCCTTTCCTACCCAATCTTGCATTTCTTGTCATTGCTGACAATTCCTTTCTTTTCCCTTGCCTTCCTGACCCATGCATGTCCTTCCCTTGCCCTTCATACCAAGCCAGTGCCTTGTATTGACTTGCTCACCTATCCTTCTTTTCCTTCCCATTTGTCCAGCTCCAATCTTTCATTTCCTTCTCCTTCTAGGACTCTTATTGCCTTGTCTCCCTCTCTTTTGTGTTGCCTGGCAAAGCCACCACTTGTCTGGCCTTGTCCTTGAACCCCTTCCTTGCCTTGCATTACCTTGCTCATCAGTCCCCCACCTGGAATTCACCACCTCTCTTTTTGTGGAATCTCTTCCACATGCATTGCCCTGCCTGCTTCTCCTAGGATTCTCCAGGCTTCCACTGGCTTTTTTTTCTCAAGGCCCCAGCGTTTCAGGAGCTTGTGAGAGGAAGCCTGGAGGAGGCCACGTGCAAGCACACCTATCTGTCCTGACAGCTTTCTTCTGACATCTATGCTTACATGTCTTGAATTTTGGACACAAAGTTCATCTTTCACCCTTGGGCTTCAGGGGCAGAATGACAGTTCTTTTGCATACAAAGGAAAGCAGGCAACTCAAGTGTCTTAGGTGCAGATTAAACATGACCCATGCAAGATCAAGGCTGGACAGAGCGGTCGGTCCGGGCCGCTTTTGTGTACCAGCAGTCTTTGAATGGACCTGCCACTTGCCTTGCTTTGGGCAACCAACCAGTTTCCTTGCCATGCCCTGCTAATTCTCCATTGCTTTGCATTCCCTTGCATACCCATGCCTCACATTTGACCTGCCTGCAGTTTTCCTGCAGGGCTTGGCCTTGCCTAGCCCTTCCGGTTACCATCACCTCCTATGCCCAGCCTTGCCTCTAACTTCTGGGACTTGTCTCACCTACCACTCCATTTGCTTTCCCCTCACGGCTTCAGTCTTGCCAACCTGTCCCTTGACTTGCCTACAATTGCCTACACTTGCTTTGCATTGCCTTACCTGCATGAAAGGCAAGGCAAAGAGTGGTAGACAAGGCAAAGCAAAGCCAGGAAGTTATTTGAAGGGCTAGGCAAGGCAGACATAGGCAAGCAAGCAAAGCTAGGGTAGGGTAGGCTAGGAAAACTAGGCATGGTACTGGAGGCAAGGCAAAGCCAAGTGACTTGGAGTGCCTTTCCTTGCTTGGGAAGTAAAAGATACGGTGGCAATGTTGGTAGGGCTGATGATAAGGTATCGTGGGAAGGTATAGTACAGCAAGACATTTCTGTCCTGGTCCTTTCTGTGTAGGAGCCATTGTTGGACAGAGTCAGTACCGGACGTGGTATGCAACTTTTGCTCTGTAAGTTCCTGAAGGAGAACAGCAATGCTTTCTCATGGGAAGGAAAGAACTTAGCCCCAGTGTTGGAGGTGCAGATAAGAAGCTGTGTCGTGCAGCTTAAGGGCGGCAGCAACTTTCTATCCTGGCATATTTGGTTTGGAAGCACTGACTCAATTTGTACAATCATGGAGTCGGTATCCATCTTTGGAAGGCAGTCTCCTTCCTGAAAGAATCCATTTGGCCTGTGTTTTCCACTTTCTCAAGGCAGCCTTCTTGAAATTCTGCCAGCACACTTCTTTTGGACAAGGTAAAGAGCTGCGCTGGGTCTTGGTGTGCAGCCTAGCTAGTGCCCCGCACAGGTAATGCCCAATAGCAGTGGTCTGACACCTTTGTAGAGGATCAGGCCCTGGATGCTTTGGATTTTGGAGGAGGGGATGCCATTTCTTTTGAGATGGGCTTCTAGTTCCTCCTCCCTTTGGCAAAGTTTGGGTGGCCACTTTGGGTGGTCTCAGTGAATTGAAAGGCTTTTCCCAATAGGCAGTTCTCTGGGTTAGAGTTGTTGAACTGTCAGTGGGAATGCAGAGGCCAGGCCAGGCCTCTGCAGGACAGGTTTTTGTCCCTTGTAGCTTTAGGGACTGTGTGAGCAGTCCCTGGTGCCATCCCATTTGGATCCTGACTCTGAGAGATTGAAGGCTTACGGTGGTACTTAGAGCTGAGAAGGAAAGTGGCGATAGCAGGGTGCATGTTTATAGTTTGATGGGTGCAATTGAAATTGTAGGCAGCAAAGAGCTTTCTCCACCAACAGTTTTGCGAGCTCAGCCGACATTTTCAAGTTTGTTACCAGGCTCTGTGAGAGAGAAAAAGTTTGTTAGGGCAGAAGATCTGGTGTCGGCCTTTGAGTGTGGGGCAAAGAAGAGTATCCACTTGGAAGGGGAAGATCGGTGAAATCCTTTTGTCCTGACACAGTTGATTGGAGAGCAGGGACGTTTCTGACTTGGCTGGGTCCTGGGGGTGGTTGTGAGCTGGGCTCGGTGCGTGTCCTGGTTTTGTGAGTTGACAATGCTGTGGTGTGGTTATTTAGAAGAGCGCTGACAGTGCCCAGGAAAAAGACAAGCACTTTTCTAGCCCAGCCCCGTTCGTGTGGGAGCAGTGTAGGGACAAGAGCTCCGCTGTGGATCCTGGCTCTCGGGTACTGACAGAATGGGATCCTGCATGTAGCAGAGAAGGAAAAAGAATCATTTCATTGTTGGCTGCACAGTTTAGAAGCTTCAAAATAAAAGGCAATTGCAGCATGGCCTCTTCATTTTAGAAAGTTTTCTGGGCCATCAGCTGCTCAACATGTAACTTGCACCCACTGAACTGCATTCAGCTTCCTGGAGATATGCACTTTCCCTCAAGATCTAGGTACCATCTTGCACTCTAACACTTGAAGATCCCAAACCGCTTCAAAATGTCCAGCGGCTGCTCTCAAAGAAAAAGTCCTACAACAAAAAGGCAGTGCTGGCCATAACGCTCCCTTTGCAGTCTGTCAACCAAACGAAACATACTAGCGATTCTCACGGACTTTCTCAATGATATATATACGTGCATCAGCACATTCTCTCAAAGTGACAGAGACTATCGCTACAGCCAAGCGTTTTCAGCTGCACTTCTGACTGACAGATGTGCCAGGACAGAAGGCATTTGCCAACCTACCCTCTTTCCTGTGCAACCTGACATTGGCAGCGCAAATATTTTCACATTCTTTCATTGTGGACATGTCCAAAGCAGCTAAAGATCACACAGGTGGAAGTGTCAAGACAGAAGATGTTCTCAAAGTAACTCCTTTTTTTTCTAAACAGCTTTTAAACTGCACACAATGCTTTGTATCTTCTTTCCCACATAGACCTGCCCTCACTTTTTCACACTCACATCTTTGTTGCAAACATCCAGCAGCTGTTTGCGTAGAAAAAGGCTCTAGAAATAAAAGCGAGACTTGGGCTGCACCTTCTGCCTGCCCTGTGTAAGCCACATCAAACTCACCAGTGCGCTCTGTCCTTCCCTTTTCCGCTGCAACTACCATTGTGTTCTCTGGATCTCGGAACCTAAAGGTAGGCACATTTGTTTCCACAGAAGGGCCATAGGTAGCAGCACAAATAGCTCTCACTGAACTTTAATCTTTACCACTGCCACCATGAGTTTGGTTGGTAGGCCAGTAGGAGTCATGCTCCTTTTACAGCTGGTATGCGGCAGCCGCCAGCCCAGTGCTCTTCGACTCTTGTAACCAATCCTGCTTTTACTCTCCCGGAGGGGATTAGGCATCTGTTTCTCACACAGATCATTGTGGCAGCAGCCAACGGCTCTAGTGCACTGCTTCTGCCAAAAGACACTGGGGCCAGACATTTACCTTCTCAGCACTACGTAGCCCCGTACTCTGCATCTCTTGTCATCCAGATCATACCGCAAAGCGTTTCACAGAGAAAAAATGTGCCAGGACAACAAGCTTGGCTGAAGTGTACCCCTGAAACTGGTGGAAGTTTGTATTTGCACCACATTCAAGGGGCAGTCCTCTTTCCTATACAACCTGCAAACTGCTGTCTGTTCGCAGTGCCCTCTGCCCGCTCCTTCTTACCTTGAAGTACCATGCCAAAGAGGGCTCTGTGCTGAGGTCTCAGAAGAAGAGGGAAGCATATGTGTTTGTAAAGTGGACTGTCTGTTAGTCACTTCCCTCTTCAAAGCAGCGTGTTCCATGCCAAGCAGACAACAAAGCAACAAAGGATGAGTGTGACTCTGCATTCAAATCCTGCAATGTTCCCAGAAGTGAATTTCTCTCTTCTATAGGACTGACTTGTATGAAGTGGCGTGGTTGTTTCCTTCCATTAGAAGGGAAACTCATCTAGCCAGGCTTCATCACCCCCTGTATCTTTTGGGGTAGTTCTTGGAAGAAAATAGAGAGCAACTTTTCCACTCCACATGATTCATGTTTCATTCTCTTCCTTCTGTACTTCAGGGAACAAGCTATCAATTCCCTACTCTTTCTATGAAAAGGCATGAAGCTATTAATTAAATTCCCATAGATATAATAAGGAATCAAAGTCTTTTATGCCTGCAAGCAGGCCCTTATGGTATGAAAAGTATGGATTGTCAGGGGTGGAAGAAGATCTGCATGAAAAAGGAGAAAGCCCAGAAGCATGCAGGGATTTTCAGGTATGAAAGGGAAAACGACATTAAATTGTCAAGGGAAAGAAATTGAAAGAGGGAGGAGGGAGAAGGGAGGAGAAGGAGGCAAATGCTGCCTTTGAGGCAGCTGACACAAGGACCGTCGGCCTCATGAGCAAACAAGAAAACCAAATGAAACTTCACAGCAATCTCATCCACAACTTAGTGGACAAATGTGCAAACCCATTTCTTCATTTATTATGTGTCTAATATATATAGAGATGTTCTTCATTCTGACCGAATTTTCAGGGAGCAAGCTAGTGTAAGGCACCTGGAACCAATGGTGTATTGGAAATGGCCAACATGCAGAACACGCTCCATCCTGAACGCTACCACAGCAGAATCACAGGATCATAGAATGGCCGGGGTAGACAAAGACCTTAAAGGCCATCTAGTTCTCTGACATGGGCGGGGACACCTTTTACTTGCTCAGGTTGCTCAGAGCCCCATCCAGCCTGGCCTTGAACACCAGGTTGGGGTGTCCATAACTTCTCCAGGCTGTCTGTGCCAGTGCTTCACCACCCTCACAGGGAAGAATTTCTTCCGAGTATCTAATTTCAACCTGCCCTCTTTCATTTTGAAGCCATTGCCCATTGTCCTGTCTCCAGAGTTCCTAATGAAGAGTCCCTCTCCTGCTTCCCTTCAGATATTGGAAGGTGTTGTGAGGTCTCCATGCAACCTTCTCTTCACCAGGCTAAACAGCCCTCATTCTCTCAGCCTGTGTGTCATGGCTTGACACTGGGACAATGCCAGTGCCCCCATGAGTATACTCTCTCCCTGGTTTCTGCTGTGAGATGTGACCAGGAATAAGCAAAGCAGGCTCCCACTTAGGGGAAAAAAAAAATTATTAACTAAACTACAAGGGAAAGGAAAAAAAAAAAAAAAGAAACACACAAGGAAAATGAAAACTTCACAAATACATCTCCTCCTCCTCCTCCCCAAATTCCCAATACAATACATCCCCCAAATCATCGACTCTCGGTCCAGCACCACCCTTCAGAATACTCAATCCTCAGTTCATCAAGAGGACAAGGAGTCCTTCTTGTGCCAGTGGTGACCTATTCCTTTCATGTCCAGTGCTCTCACCACTGAACACAGACCAGAGCTGCTTCTAGGGTCGACTTTTAAGGATGCTTCATCCCACTGCAAAAAGGCACAGTCTCAATTTTGGGACATCTGTCCCCCCCATATTTTTCACCCCCTGGGGCCGAGGGGTACCCACACCGAACCCTCTTGATCCTGAGGCATTGCCTCCCCCTAGAATGCAGTCCCTGTATCACAAGGAAACATGGCTCTGTCCATGGCTACACACAAAGAGTCCAGCATAAGCTACTCCATCATCTCTTCCACCTGCGTTCTTCTCTATTTCTCTCGTGGCCCATTTCCTCTTATCTCCTCTATATCTCTCTTCTCATTCAACTCCAGGAGGATTAGCATTTGTAAGGTTTCCATCATCCAAGAAAAGGGTTAAAAATCTGAGGCTCTGTCTGTCCAGAACTCCCATGGCTGCCCTGCCAGGCCCCTTCTTGCACTCCCCTCTTCTCCTTCTCGGCCGGCCAAGAACAGGCACCAGCTCTCTCTCTGTCTCTCCTGCGGTGGGGGGGGGGGGGGGCTGCCCAATGCCTCTCAGCCACCCTTCCATCCTGCAGGGGCCTTCACCTCCCTTCTGGCCAGGGGCCCAGCCTACCTCACCGGGCTGGGTGGCTTCCCCTGCCCCGCCCAGCCCGCAGCCAGGCAGGGGAGATCTGAACCTTTCCCTGACCGGAACCCAAGAGAGCCTCCCAGGGGAGAGCCCTGCTTTTAACCCTGTGTTCTCAGAGGTGCATCCAATGTCCCAATGGCCACCTTAGGTGCCAATATTAAAATCTGAACATCCATTGGCCTAACCACAGCATCCCAGAAAACACATTTCCTGTCAAACCACCACACTGTGGGATATGCTCTTGTCCTGAATACTGAACTGCAGTATTGTCTGATGATTTTTTGAATCCTTTGAAGGCATTTTGAATTCTTTTTCAGCCTTAAATTAGACTAAATAGCTTTGATTTGTGGGTATTGAGCAACAGAAATCACTGCCCTGGCTTGCCTTTTTTACAGCTCCTTTCCGTGGGAGACTCGCTGCAAACGTCACAGCTGGTGAGACAGTGGGCACACCATCATTCTGAAAGAGCTTTGCACAGTAAACATAGAGGAGGATTAAATATTGAAATGCAGATGACAGGAGCTGCCCAATGGACTCTGCTGGTGGAAATCAAATACTAGTCTAGTATTTTGAATGCAAATAATTCCTCCCAATGAGGCCAGACAGGCTTGTTTGCCTTTGAATCTGAGCATGTGGACAGTAGTGGATGGTCTACAGGTTGAAAACAGTGTAGATACTTCTCCTTTTTTTCAATAGTGGCTCAGAAACTGAAAAGGCAGCTACAAAATGGTAAATACATCCCTACAGATTCAAAAATGGTTGTTCTTAATTTGCATCTCCACCATAACAACAAATTGTTAGAACTAAAATACAGATGGGAATTTTATAGCTTCTCAGAAATGAAGCAGGAATTGGCCAATGGGCCTTCTCAGAAATGAAGCAGGAATTGGCCAATGGGCCTTAGCAGTAGCTACAAGTTTTTCAGCATGAGGCATCTCAAAAGTGTTTTAACCGTACAGAACTTTTCTGTACTTTTGGCCTTTTATCTCAAGGATGAATCAAAAAAAAAAAAAAAAAAGGAAAAAAAAACCCAAGAAAAATAAAAAAAGAACAAACCCTACCAAATATATATATATATATAACATGACTAAGATAATAAGCACAATCAGTAACATATATAGAAAAAGAACCCATGGTTTTTAACTTTCAACCTTGTCTTCTCAACACACTCTCGAAAATGGAGTTGTTTCCCTATCTGCCTTGAAACATTTTGGAGCAAAAAACACTCTAAGGTCCTGATAGGTGTTTTGGTCAAAAATCCCTTCTTCTGGTTTTCTGTCCATAAGCAGAGTAATGGAGGGGAAAACTGGTAGCTGGCCAAAGGAGGTAGGAAGAGTGATCATCATCCACAACACTGGGGCTAAAGAAATTTCCACAGAAAATTACCTGCCTTATTACTTCTTCATGTGTTGGGTTGAAAGCTCAGAATCTGTTTCCATGTTTCCCATCCCTCGAATGTTCTATTTCACAGAATTCGAGCCCCTCAAACTTCAGTCCTGCCAGAACAGCCCGCCATGTGCTGTCATAGGGGATCTGCTGATGCCCACTGACTCTTACCAGTCTAGTGCTTGTCACTGTTGCAGATCAAGAACTACTGAATAGTTCTGATTAATGCTCTTAGAGTGGTTGAAAACAAGGAAAGAATGACTAGACATTTGTATGATCAAATCCCCTGATGGAATAAAAACATACCAGGACAACAAGCTTAATAAATGTATTCATTGTCATAAGAAGGGAGATGAAGGGTCCAAAAGATTACTTGCATACTTACTGTTCTAAATCCCTTGTTATCTGGTAAATTGCAAAGGATGCCCGGCTTTCACCAAAATGCAAATCAGATTAAAATGTGAAGCCTTACACTTTACTGGATAGAAAACTTCATCGTCCATTTTTAAATCTTAGAGATTGCGATGTTGTCCTGGTTTAGGGCAAATTTGGAGGAGAATTTCCAAATTAGGGCCCCTCCCCCCAACTGGTTCGGGAAGGATTCCTCAGAGAGAAGTGGAACGAACCTGTTCATTTAATAGGCACAGCACCCCCCAGCACGCAAAAGGAACAATTCTGGATGACAGCACTCTGAAAAAGATGACAAATTCAGAAAGTCTCTCTTGGGGGGGTGGTCACTTTGTTCTCAGTCCCTCCGGCGCTGGGCCAGCTGCTGCAGGCCACAAGGTGCAAACTCTCGGTGTTTCCCAGGTCCCAGTCCGGAGCAGGTTCAAAATGGTCAGGAAGACCTGAAGGAGAAACGGTCCAGGAAGAAATTTGGACAGTTTAGCTAAACTAGCTAATGAGCAAAAGCAAGCAGAAGCGAAGCAAGCAAGAGTGAGAGAGAGCAAAGCCAAAAGCAAAAGCAGAAAAAGCAAAAGCTGCAGTCTCTGTGTCCCGCCAGGTTGATAAGAAAACCAAAACAAAACATTCCCTCTTCAGAGCCAGTCTTAAAGGTACAGAACATAATATCCAACATTCACAGAACACATGAATGGGGATACAAGCATCATAACGTCACCCTAGGACAGATGTATTTCCTATTAATACCTTAATATTAATAAGGTTTAGAGCTGGAATTCAGAGGGAAATGAAAGCTATTTTGAATTCATTCTATTCAATCATCTTGTCTGGACTGTCTCTTCCTGCTTTTCACTTCTGAAACTCTGTATGAAAGGCATAGAGTTCTGGATTAATTCTTTTCAGTTTCCCCTGTTATTCTTAACAGTTTCCCCTGTTATTCTTCTTTAAAGGCAAACCTGGAAAAATCCACACTTTCTTTCCCAACCACTTCTAAAATTCCATTGAGAAGCAAAAAACCCCATCAAACAACTAAATCTCTGCTCCAATTTGTAGGAAAAATCCCCATGCCATTAACTGCTTTCCTAACATTTTCTTTCTCTTGTATTAATATGGCAACCTTTTCTTGCTTTTATAGATTAGAACCAAATTCTTAAAGCTATAAGGAATCACAGGTTTACTGTAGCTGATTCTGAGATACAGTAGTCCAGCAAGGAGTTCAGACCTCAAAAGAAGAGTCTGTACAACAAGATTCAGCACAACGTTGAGACATATTAGCTATTTTTCAAGAAAAGCCGCCAAAATGAAACTGCTTAGACTTCTATACTATCATGGGTCCCTGCTTCCAGAACCTGACCTAAGTTGCTGGAAACTAGCTGCAATATTACTGCAAACAATGCTGTGAATGTAGGACATTGTTATTCTTCTCTTCCATTGAAAACCACAAGTGGAGTTGCGTCATTTTCTTAAAAATTCTCTATTTCCTTCCAAACTGCTAAAATAATGATAAATCAAGTGTTCTGTTCATACAGTTTAAATCTAATAATGTTCAAAATGAAAAAAAAAAAAATTCATTCAGATATGGTCTGCAATAATACAGCCGAGACAAGATGAACCAGTCTGGCCTACAAAATAAAGTGAAGCAGAATTTGGGAATTTGGAACACCTTACGATGTAATATTTAAAGAAAAAAAAGAAATAAAATGTAACCTACCCAAACTCAATCAGTGATGCACCGACAGAGAAAAAAGAACTAATTACTACTAATATTTCTTTCATTCTCAGACAAGAAGTTAAATGATCCTCTTGAATGCGTGGAAGATTGTTGCGAAAGACAGCAGCCTTCTTCTTTACAACATATTCTTCAGAACTCCAGGAGACAAATCATTAGAGCTATGAGGCTCTTTCTCTCTGTAAAACTTCCAGAGCATAGCCAAGATTATATTCCTTTAGAGATCCTCACCGCCCTGGGAGACTGGTGGATAGTCTACAGCTCCAGTACATCAGCCAGACGCTCTGCCTTATTTAGCATGGCTACTGCAGCAAGGACATCATCTCTACTGGCTTTCTATCCAAAATATATGCAAGGCACAACAAAGAATATACCCAAAACACTGAGCACAGCTTATGGCCTTCAAAACAAAAATCTCACCATGGCAATACTGGATCTTCTGATCCAAACCATCAGGAAACATTTCTTTAGAGGCGAAAAAAGCTCCTGTTGATTGTACAAAAAATAGTGATGTAAACCAGAGTTGCATGACCCAATATTTCTATTGAACTGGAACTATTTTGATCAATATTATGGATCCATTTCTTTTCAGGGCATTTGGTAAAAAATGTAAAGTATAGTTTAAAAGGAATTATTGGATGCGTACTAAGTACTAGGGATTAGTTAAGGTGTTGGTTTTGCATGGCTTGGTTTTTGGTGGGGAGGGAAGAAGCCAGCCACAGAAGTGAATCTTTTGTGAAAAGCTCCTAGAAGCTTCCTCCATGCCTGGCAAAGTGAATCCCTGCTTGGCACTAAGAACAGACATGCTGCTAAGCCAATTAGACAAGCAGTAATATATTTAAGAAGGAAATCAAAACTGCAGCCAGTTAACTTTTAAGTTTGCTAATTTTTTGGTTGGCACCTCTTCTGGTTTGAAAGCAAAAGCAGCAAGAGATGCTGTCGCTGTTGCAGTGTGTGTTTTTGATTGCAATGCAGTTTGAGTAGTCAGTTTTAGAATACTTCCGGTTTTGTGCTGTTGTAGCATATTTTATTATTAATGGATTGTTCCTTTCCCCCCGTGGTGTTAGTTTTTGCCCTAGTTGTCCATCTCCCCAAAGACCTGCCCTTTTGTTCCCTTTTCCTCCTCCCACTGAATGTCAATCCCTCCCCAAGCCTGCCCCTTTCTCTAGAAACTTCCCTATCAATTTTATAGTCTTCAAAACCCCATTGGTTTGTTTAAGTTTTTCTCCTCCCCTGTAGTCCCCTATTGGTTTAAACATTGTATTCCCCGCCTTGTGGTCCACCCCCAGTTGCTCCCAGTGTGTTAAAGATTGTATCCTCCTCTGGGACCTCTCCCCATTTCTAAGTTGATGTATGCATTTGAGTCAGTGTCTTTCTGTCCCTGGCCCTCCAGGGAAGAAACTCCTTTGGAAAACATACAGAAGACCTCTCCCTGTTCCTTGTCCCTGCCCTCGGTGCAGTCCTATCCCCAATGCAGTCCACCTGTGCCATAGAGCAGCTGTGCCCTACAGCTGCACCCTGGATTCGACAGCTTTCTGGGGGCAGCCCACTCTGGCTGTTGGTGTCAGGAGCTAGTCGGTCTGAAGAAATCCAGCATGGCAGCAAGACTCCAAGTCAGAAATACAATTTATTAGGAAAAGGGGAAAAACCAAATACATGCAATAATACAAAAGAAAAACCACGGACAGAATACGACCTGTCACCCTGCTAGTTAGGGTGGTGGCAGCAGTCCGGATGAAATGGTCTTGTTGAAGTGGTGATCCTGTAGAAACCATCTGGTAGCTCTTGTCCTCTGAAGACCAGTGGGTGAGGGTGGCCGTTCTTCTAGGAAGCCAGTGGAAAGACTGCTTGTGGTGTCCCAAAACTCAGATTCTATCCAGCTGGGGATGCTTAGCTCCTGCCCCCTGGGCAGAGCATCTTGCAATGGGCTCAAATTGTTCTGAGTCATGCAGTGGTTCCTTGATTACCCTTTAAACAGAAATGGCTCCTGGAGGGAGTCATCTCTGAGTCATGTGGCAAGACATGGATGGCCCCGTTAAGAGATAAGGAGATAAGGAAAAAACGATGCCCCTCCCGGTTTCAGCAGCTCTTGAGGTTGGGAGCAGAATACATTTTTATATTGTAGCCTAGGACAATACAGGATGAATGCTTTTGCATTTGCAGGAGGTTTGTGTGGATTTGAAAAGCATCCTTATAGCAGAGGCACAAAAGTATTCTCATACCCTTTTAAATCATCTTCAAACCAAGCAATTCTCACAAGAAGGTAACGCATGAATGACTTGCAAGTGAGTTGAAGAAACACGGCAAAGATAAGTAGTGTTCAACTGCAGAGAATCGTTTAGGGACACCATACCTTTATATACCTTTATATTTTAAATCAGGAAGCATGGATGGACCGTTTTTTTCCCCTTAGTTGACTACAGAACCAGCGGTCCCTTGCGGGAGGGTGTTTGGATTCAAGATGACACTGGCAGCTAAGAGCATGGCTACATAGAAGGTGCTACTTTTAGACCAGAACATTCAACTACTTAAAGGCAGATAGGAGAATAGCTGACTAGTGACAGCTCTGAGCAGAAGAGCCTGTGGCTTATCCTGTGGGAACAATAGTAAGACATTTCAATTGAAAAACCCCATTCATTTCCAAGGACCAAACATCAGTAAAAATAAAAGGTCAAGTAAAGACACCCTAGTGCTCTTCTTATCAGAAGCATGTTCCTCCATATGAGAGCATTTAGGAAAGGACAGTCCATTCATAAAGAAAGGTGTGCCAGTTAGAAAACCTGTAGAACAATACAAGACAAACTCACACAATATACATCCTCAAATGCAAAATGAAGAAATAATCATTTCAAGCTTCCGTGGAATTAATTGCATTTTATTTGTTCTTTTCATTTCAGCTGCTATCAAGTTATTTTTTAAGACTGAATTTTATGAATTCAGCAAAGCTCTCTTTTTGAATGTCTGCATACCCCTATAAAACACTGAGGTGACAAAGAGAACGGCAGTGGAAGGAAACCTGGTCCACCTCCCCCTCCTTGAAGCTTTAGGCCAGCGAGTGATTAGAATTTAGTCACTTCATTTGCTTTACCAAGAGAGAATGTTTTCTAGCCTTTATCTTTCCTTTTGGAGCTGATTCACTTTGTAGTCATAAATTCTTGACTCAGTTGGTGAGAAACAATGGCATTACAGCCGTGGATGTTAAAGTGCACTGGTGGGAAATGAAGTTTTCATCTTCAGGTCCTTGCTTCAGTAAATCTTCCAAATTCATCAGAAAGAAAGTTCCCAGACCAGTAATCCCCACTCAGATGACCTAATTCAAATAGCCTGTAGGCATAAGAGGCATCAAGCAGGTGCTGTCATCTGTTAGGGGAATACCCAGCCAGTACATGATTGTCTAGTTAGGCGGCAACAATTTTGGAAATAATTTAGTTTTTTTGTATTGCAAGTGAATGGTCAATACATTTTATTAGTGGATACGGGTAAAAGAATGTCTTCTGCATCCTTTCAGAGGGGAAGCTTCCCTAGATCTAAAGCTGCTCAGCTCCACGATAGGATGCTTTGTCTGAAAAGGGAACTCAAGTCTTTGTCCTTTTGGATTGCTTCCATAGTTTTTCACTCACTCTTCAGGTACCTGTTAATACGTTCTCTTATCCCTTGCAAACTTTTATGGGCATAGTCACTGAATTGGTACATATTCCATGAAGTCCACAGGCCCTGTTGAGATGCAGCCACAGGTCTCAAGGGTGTTAGCAGATGTTATTCTGAGGCCACTCCTAATGATGTTTGATGGATCATAGTGACTGAGGAAAGTGCCCAAAGACTGGATGAAAGCAAATGTCACCCATCTTGGAAAAAGGCAACTAGGAGGACTTGGAAAAGTACAAGCCAGCCAGCCAGCGTCATTTTTATCCCCAGGAAGTTGATGGAGCAGCTATTGCTGGAAAGCATTGCCAGGCACATGAAGGAGGACAAAATAACATAGTCAGCATGGATTTACCAGGGGAACTTCATGCTGAACAACTTTTTAAACTCCTCTGATGAATCAACTTGCCCGGTAGATGAAGGGAATATTGTCTGCCTGGGCTTCAGGAAGGTTTTTGACATTTCTCTAGGTGGCAGCACACATACATCCCAGAAGGAATAGTGCAAAGAGGAGGGAACCAGTGTCTTTTCAAGGATGCTCAGTGAAAAGACAAGAGGCAGTAGGCACACACTGAAATACAGGAGATTGCCTCTGCACATCAGCAAATGATTTTTTACTGTGAGGGCGACTGAACCACGGCACAGACTGCCCAGAAAGATTGTGGAGCCTGGATCTTTGAAGACATGAAAAGTACACCCAGATATAATCCTGGGCAAGAGGCTCTAGGTAGCCTGGTTTAAGCAGGGGGGTTGGACCTGGTGAGCCCCACTGACGCCTTCCACTCTCGTTCATTCTGTGCTAGTGAATTCTCTTAGAGATGCATTTCAAGCACTGGCATGACAAAGATCTGTGCAGAGAGAGATCCAAATGGACATGGGATCTAAGTTCCTTAAGTAGTGCTCAAGAAGAATGCAAAACTCTGGGATAAGTGTCTCTTCCATAACTTAATCCCTTTCATGGGAAAATTCCCCAGCTATAGAAAGATCTTCTGATAGGCATGCTTAAGACTGACACTGGCTGAGCAAATTTCTCCCTATGTGTGTTTAAGACCAGTTAGGATCTTCACCAATAGTGTTGTCAACATAGTCACAGAATGTATATTGTTAAGAAGGGACAACTTACATCAGAATGGCAAATATTGGTCCACAAAATGTATTAATGTATGGGAACTATCTACTTGGGTTGAAAATAAAAAGAAAGAGTTAGTCTTTATTTATCAATTTCATCCCAATATTGATAAGGTAAGAAAAAGACCTTAGTCCTTAACCTTCTTAACTCAAACAAAGATTTTTAAAAATTCCTTGTAAAAAATGTATCCTAATTATCAGACTATGAAACAATTTTAGTTGGGAAAAAAGTTCCAAAATTGTGTAGATAGTGGTAAAGAAGCCAAGAAAATAGGTAAGAAACAAAAAGAGAGCAAAAGAGTCAGCTTCAGTCTGCAAGCTCGTTCTAGAAGTAATCTGCTAGAAAAAGGAACCCCCAGTTGAATTTCCAATGTATTCATGCACTTGATTCAGTAACTAGTCAATGTAAAAACCAATCCTTTTGTACGACTTCTCCCAGCAACAAAAACTCCAGCAGCTTGACACCACCATCATGCCTGTCCCAGATGTACTTTAAAAGAAATGATCCTTTCTTGAAACTCTGTTTGCATAAAAGTTGCAAGACATTGGAGGGATTCTCCACATTCTCATTTCTCCGTGTGGCTTGAAAGTATATTTGATAAAATATGCAACAAAGCATATGATTTATAAGGTAGGGTAAAATGGATGATTTGGGAATTGATCTCTTGTTGATATTAAACTTCATATCCACTCTCTGTGAAGTTTCTAAAACAAATGATGGAGCTGAGGCATGAATCTGCCACAACAAGTGTTGAGCAAACATACACACTCCCCTTCACATGCCCCCCTTCCACACACACCTAGGCCCACGCAGAGGTCAGCATAGCAGATGATGAACACCTTGGAAAAGACCGAAATGCTAAATACCTCTCTTTGTGGGCAAAATAGCTGGTGCAACAATTCAAATATCTGGTGTAAAAATTCTGTTTAATATCTACTTCCTATTTAAAACACAGCTTTTCATTTAATTATATGTAGGGAATATTTTCATATTATTTGTTTCTTTACAATTACTTCATTCTCATGTGTTGTATGTCTAGGAATATTTTCTTCTAAAGATAGAAAAAAATAGATAATATCTTTTCAGAAGAAAACATTGGTTTATACAATTTTAAACCATCATGATATGGAAGAATTCTTTTGTCCCTCACTAAGGTGGAAGAACTATTTGGATCACAGATAATTTACAATGAAATACTTTACCTTTTTAAGATGCTTTCAGTCAATTTTATATCCTCATTGCTTATTCATTGTAAACAGTAATTTTTCAGTGAAGGGAAAGTGTGTGGTATATCTGCATTATGTTCAAACCCAATTCCTACTAAAGGCCAGGCTGAACCCCAGTAAATAATGTCCTGAATGATATTTTGCCGCCTTCTTTGGCACTTCATGAAATCCTAACATGAGGAAGTGTGGAAATACAGAGATTTTGTCCCATGTAGAAACCCATCCCATGTATTTTATGCTGTAATTCTTCTCTCTTTTAAAATTTGCTATCTTCTGCATAGTTTTCATTAACCTGTTACAGTAGTGAAAATCACAGATCAAGGTAATTTTGTAACACTTTGATTTTACCCCAAGAGCTGAGGGAAAACTTGCTCCTATACTTCAATCTGAGTTTCTTCTAGATTCAAACTTTGTTTCTCTACCATCAAGAGTCTCCTGTGTTGCTGCTCAAAGCCCCATCCAACCTGACCTTGAATACTTTCAGGGATGGGACACCCACTACTTCTCTGGGCAACCTGTTCCAGTGTTCCATCACCCCCACAGTAAAAAATGTCTTCCTTTCATCTAATATGTGTCAGAAGTATTAAATCTAGGCATATAAACTTTGAGGAAAGGTTTGAAATTCTTTTGATTTGAATCACATTTTATATGAATACTGACTTACAGGTGACTAAAATATGTTGATGGGCATTTGAGCTGACACTTTTTGAAAAGGTGCATGGAATTTAAAATTAAAACCAGCACCATTAAAAGCTTTGTGCCGTTTTCTTTTTCCTCTGGTATTCAAAATTGCATATATCAAATATCTGTGCTTCATACAAAGCTCTTAGACACTCTCAGAAAAAAGCTTTTCTTTCAGACTAAGTTGCAGTTTACGTAGAACACTAGTACTAGTGAAGGTTTTTCTGGGCATAGGGGGAACACCTTCTCATTGGATTTGTGTGCAGAATGCATTTTATCCAAACTGGAAAATTGATCCCAGCTGTGTTCTAGTCATCATTCTTACTGCATCAGGCCTGAAGATTCTGTGAAAAGTAGCCTGTGGACCTTGAACATAGCTCATGTGAAACAGATGAGAGGCGATGGAGAAGTTGAGGGAGAGAATAAAGAGCATATGGCCCAGTACAGACTAACAATTGTTTGGCACCCTTTAAAGGCTGTGTTTGACAAGCAGGGCTGAAGCAGGTCTGCAAAATATCCGGGAGATCAAAATCCATTGAAGCAAATTGCCCTGGCCAGTCACCTTGCTGCCGATAATTCCCTCTCCATACCAGCTGATCAGGCCTAACAATGCTGCTGCAGAAGTATTGTGAAAAAGGTAGGCATATTTTCACAGATGCAGGGGAAAATCCCCTTGGATGATGATTCCAAGGGATTACTTGATGGAGCAAGTTATGTACCCTTATCTACCGTGCAATATCTAAGTTGGTGAGTTCACTATCTGTCAGCATCACTTTAGAAAATAAATGTTTGATGCACAAAAAAATATTTCATATGTCCTGTCTACCTGCTTCATTTCAACCAATGAATAGGCTACGTTCCATCAGCAAAGGGTTTATGATCCTATGTTTCTTTAAACTGTGGTAATTCTTTATTTTTTTCTAAATCAGACACTGTCTATTCATAAGATTCAGATGTCCATGGCAGGAGTGTAATTAAATTCACATGTTAAAAAATAACCTTCTTCTTGTTATCTTTTTTTAAATTACTGACATGTAACATCAGTCTGAGAGCTGAAGAAAACCCCTTCATTTGCTGTTTGCCAAGTATCATCTATGTGATACAAATTCTGCTTGAGAAATCACACCCGTGGATTGCCATGTAGCACTACTAGTAATGCTTTCACAACCTTTTCTTCATCATTAGGTCTTTTGGTGAAGTGAATGATTAGAACATAAGCAAGGGCATTTGTTCAAGATGCTCCAGAAAGAGCTGTGGTCTGTTCTCTTCTTTGCTGCCTATGTTAGCACTGAGCTGCAAAAAATGAAAGATTACTAGGAAAAGTGTTACTTTCAGTCTAAACTTGTAAATGATGTTTGGAATACCCTGTTAAATGACAAGGTGCTCTTTTAAAATATGGCATCTTAAGGGAAAATGTCAGCTTTAAAAAGGTTTTGAGACAGTTGCTTCTGGAAAAAAAAAAAAAAAAAAAACCAACAAAAGAATTGGAGGCATCTAAGGTCTTTAGGCATACTATTTTGAAGATTGATTCAAACCACAGTTTCTTCATATAGGAAGAGCAGAGGACCATAGATGCAACCCATTTGAAAATGGATTTCTATATGTTTCTGGTTGGGATTACCAGACATCATTTCTTGTGAAGTCGAGGGACTGCAGTTAGCACTCCAATAATTTCCTTCCCTGAAATTCAACTGCATTTGCTCCTTTTTCCAGAGTCCCCATTTATTAGTGAAGGTATGCTCTATCTATGCATTAGAATATTCCATTAGAGTGTGTGACTCATACTTGCTAGTTAAAATTAGCTGGAACGGAATGGATAGTTACAGTTGCTTGTATACAATAGTCTTATTTTGGCAAGTTTTCTTTAGACAATGTTGAAGCAGCACTAGCAAATAGGAAGTACAGCTTGCAGCAGGGAAGGACACTCTTCTGCTTTCTCAAGTTTCCTGTAGTTAAATAGACGCCAAAAGGCTTTTCCTAGTACTACTACTGTCTTGTAGGAATACTTGATCTAATCCTATCTTTGATCAAATTACGAATGGGTTACTTTTCTACAAGGCAGAACATTTTTCTTTTAATAATATGTATTTTGTAAGGTGGAAACATGAACTTGTGCACCAGTCACGTGGAATGTACTCCTTATTAAGTTTCACAACCTTCTTTAGAAAATATTGACTGTGTGTAACTTCAAAAGAAGAATTCTGGGCATCTTCATTCTATTGATGTAATTGTTTTTCTGCCATGCTGGTATTGTTTTCTATCATTTTTACCAACAGAAATATTTTTCCCTGACACCTATGGAAAAGACCTATGTTTACTCAACAGTGCGGCATCAGTACATTGTTTAGAATGATTTCAACATGGTCCCAAACATATCGGACAGCTAGACAGCAGAGGTTAGCAACAGGGAATGGGAATAACTTCTGAACCGTTTCAGTAGATTTCCCAGGAAGGGAAAATTGCTTTCTGCCACTGCAAATTTTCCCAGAGATTTTGTCTGGTTAAGAGTTGCATCAAAAGAGTATTTTTGCACAAACCTTGGGGCAAGCTCTGTCTCCGATTTACTAGTGAATGCAAAGAGGGTGAAAGTGCTGCTTCAAAGCCCTCTGTGTGCTTTCTGTACCAAGAGGGGGGGTGACCCCAGAAATAAGTTTTGATCTCTCTTCAGAACACAAGGCATGTCATCACCTCATTCATCTTCTTCTGGGACTCATAGCATCTTAAGACTAAGAAGCTCTCTTGCTTGCTGAAGTGCGTTCAGCAAAAAAACCTTGTCTCATCAGCAAATTTGAACACAACTACAGTCGAGTCAATTCCAATGCTGGCAGGGCAATACTCTACCCCACTAGTAACACGCCACTATTAGAAGACTGTGTAAAACTATTTTTGTACAAAGTAATCGGAGGGAAAAATAGAATTGGGAAGAACTGCACATTGTTCTGGAAAAAAGTCTCCTGCCTCAGTCTTACAGACATCATTTGCTGGTATCATTTTTAATAGTTGGGGCTTTTTAAATTTTGTAGAAGAAAAAATATTACTGCACCTTTATGTTTCCTTAATAGAAGTACAGCCATTTCTTAATAGATTAGAAGTAAGCCATTTGAATATGTACAAATGGTCTTTTCAAATACATATGCTATAGCACACTGTGAAAGTAATCTAAAGGTTTAAAAAGATTTTGGAAGAAAGTAAGTCTAAGGTGATAGAAGAAGAAGAAGAAGAAAACAGCAGTTTTCTTCTGGTGAAAAAAAAACAAACGGAGGACCTTGTACAGTGGAGATGTATTATTTGACTTCCTGAAAAACTGAGTAGGTTTGCTATTGCCAATGGTTTTCATTAGGAAGGAAGAGATTCCTTTGGCAAAAAAACCCCTTCAAATTGACTTGACAAAAATGTTATGACACTTAACTTC
The DNA here is from genome assembly GCF_037042795.1 of Molothrus aeneus. Lineage (NCBI taxonomy): Eukaryota > Metazoa > Chordata > Aves > Passeriformes > Icteridae > Molothrus > Molothrus aeneus. Next base: position 93,222 of record NW_027098845.1, read on the forward strand.
ACCAATCCTGAAGAAAAATTCTCATCACTTGATCTGGAAATCATGATGGTAATGGAGACAAGGATGTCTAAGCCATGCCATCAGGAACATAAAAAAGCATTAGAATGCAGGTAAGACTGAGCTCCTGAACTAGTGTGAAGAGAATGCAACAAAGACATTTTCCTTTAAGAGTCTTCAGGATGGAAGGCAGAGCAAATTTTTTCATGGGAAGTATTTCTGAATAGAATGAATCTTCAAAATAACATTGTTTTCCAAAACCTGTTTACAGTATCTCTTACCATGATACACAGTTCCTATGAATAGAAAAAGCAAAGCACTTTTTTCCAAACTGTTGTGCACTCTTAAGCAATCTACAATAAAAATAGTATTTTTTCATGCTGGGAATGATGTTAATTACAAAAAAGCCTTGTAGCACACTTGGCACTGTAGTCTCTTGATTAGCATAGCTTTTTATTCATCAAACACGTTTCACATTGACTATTTTTCTCTTTTAAATAACGGCGTCTTTGTACTTATGCAGCATCCATGAAGAATTTCTTGGGTGTTATTTTGTACCTGATCCTAAATGGCAGGTTCTGCATTCTGCAATCTGTCTAGCTTTGCCATTTGATGCAGCTTCTGAGAGGTATTTTCAGAATCGAGGACTACTTGCAAGAATGATGCTAAATCCATGCATTTTACTCCTTGGTTAATGCAAAACTATTTTTCCTTTACAGTTCAATGAGAACAGGAAAATAATGATGGTGAGTTCAATCCTTAGAGTAATACAAAGAGGACTATTATCATCATTAGAAACCAAGCAAGGTGTATTTATTGCACATGCAGTATACTCACTAATGCAAATTACCCTGTAAATTCAAAAGGAATCTGTATCATAGGAGTGGATGGAATGTTTCTATTGATATTTTGCTTAAAGCAGAAAATTAATTCTTTTGACAGCCAACTCATGATTGCAAGCTCACTTTCAACTACAGCTTTCAAACAGATGAAACGTGTCTGTTTCTAAAACGATACAGTACAGTACACAATAGCAAGTCAGGTCATAGACATTCAAAAGAAAAAAACAGATCAAAGGACACATTCATTCCCATCTACAAGCCCTCAAGAGTGTACAGGTCAAATGTCCCCAGAAAACTAGGCTGGTGGCGCAAATTCTCTATGTTGGCACCAGCAGAAGCAGCTGCTATCTTTATAGGATGCAATCTTGCTTACATCACCCTTCAGAGCAATCTTCTGTACCCCTGCCCAATACACCTTCTGCTCTATTCCTTGGACTTCACATTTGCATTTCTACAGAGTCCTGTCCTGCAAACTGACTCAAAGTTCAGGTAATAGATTTCCAAGATTTAGAAATGTTGTGTGAGGTTTATTTATTTCATATTTCCTTCCATCTAAGCAAACTGTAACTTTCGGAAGTGAAATATTTCGAGTATGTCACGTGTATTTTAATGTTAGCTCTGCTTCACATTCAAACTTCTCACAGACCCCTGTGATGCCTTGCTGCAAAAATATATAGCTGCCAAGGGTGGTTGTGGGAAGTTAGAATTGCCAGAAAACCATACAAACAATCTAACAATAGAGCCTTGGATTTCTGAATATAATTGCACCATGTAAAGTCAAAATATAATATTTAAATGACTTTATATAATGATGAGTGTGGGCTAGAGAGAATCCAGATAGAATTTTATTTTTTTAAACAGTTCCGGGAAAAACATGGCCTTGACTTGGAAGTATAGCACGAAATATTTTTATACAGCATGAGTTCTCATTACCTAATCATATGATTTGTAGACCTGAATTGGAAACCAGGAAATAAACAAAGAAAAATATTCAAGCTATAAAAGATGGGAGTTTAAAATTTTCTTTGTATTTCTGATTAAAGCTATTAGGTAGCTAAATGGTCACCCATGATTTTAAAAAGCATCTGGACATTAAAAATAGGTAAATTTCTGCGGGACTTGGATGTCAGCTATTCCTGAAAAGCTTTATTTCACCGCTTTCCAACCCTGAATCAATCCACTTAAACGCAGCTGTATTTCAGATGCTCAGTGGAACTGTCCATGTAATGCATATAGTTGACAAATAGTCTGCAGAAAAAGCTAGATCCATTTGAAGATCTTTTTCTGTAAATGGTATTCACGTTATTTGTACAAACACACAGATGGGATTTCTGCTGTCTTCTTCAGGCCACTTCCTCCAGAGAGCTCTCCATCAAATCTCTCTAGTTCTACTCTTCTGGTGATCCAAAGTCAGCACTGGGATGGTCCAAGTGCATGAATTACTGTCTGCTAGAGGTGCACCCCGAGGGCTTCTGTGTGCAGCATCACGTGAGCCCTACTAATGTCACCCTGTTGGTATAAACTGAGCTAGCTGGACCTTAAGGGACAAGATTGTGCACTGATATTGTAATAGAAATTAGGTACTAAGAAGGAGGCTGGAAGATTTAAATATTTCTGCCTCCAGCTTAAGCAACACTAAATCTTGGTCTTTATCTGAAAAACTAGGTGAATTAGCCTATTTGGCATTCCTATGCCAAAAATGTCAGTAATACAACAAGAACCGTCAAAAGAGTAACAATTCCAATCATTACTTTGTAAAAATAATTCATTGGAAGAAGTCGGGAAGAAGGATGAAACATGCCAATATCCTACCCTGAGAATCATTCTGTTGATTTGCACAGGTTTCTTATTATATACCCATCTAATGCATTGGACATGCATGCTTGTGATGACACAAATACTTGCAAAGCTTACCAGATAAACCATGTTCTCTTCAGACAGCAAAACATTGCTTGATGGTTGTGTTTGCTAATTACATTTAGACTCAATGTTCTTAAAGGTCTTTTCCAACCAAAGTGATTCCATCATTCTCTAAATCGCAGATCCTGCTTGTCTTGGTTTAGGGCAAATTTGGCAGCAATCCTCAAGAAGGGGTGATTTATTAAAAATATTGATCTAGTACTGATATCCAACTGTGACGGACCAAGGCTCTCTAACAGTTCAAAATTAGAAAGTGTATGTTTATTGCAACGCTGGGCAGCGTGCGGGATAGCTCCCAAATACACACTGTGATTTAGAGGTGATAACAGAGTCTTTTTATCTATACAAGTATTGAATACCCAAAAGACAAATACATATTCATAATTTAGGTACATCCCATCATTCCTCACTTCGTATGGTAATTAGTTCAAAAGCTATTAAGCACACGTAGTTTGTTCCTCAAAATGAATCGGTGGTCCCTTTCATGGGGAGGGGTTCCAAAATGAGGAAATAAATGAAGTCTTCCTGGTTCTGAACTTTCTACATTTTCAATGCAAATATGACAAATGAACCCATTGGTAGAACTCCCATTCCCCATCTTCAATTGGTTTCAGAACAGAGGTGGCCTACAATTGTCTTATGTTCCTAAAAGCTATTTATGAGTTTCTATATTCTTCATGATAAACCCAGCTAAGCAAACATGATGTTGACAAGCAATCAATTATTAGTTAACTACTAACTCTTAACTTCAACAAGGCCTACCTATTTATTTTGATAAACTCTAATAAGGCTTATCTCTAACTAAAACCTCAGCTCCTCTAAAATCCCTAAATTTCTTTAAAGTTTATGTCTCAGGGGGCCCCCCCCAGAAAGCCCACCTACACGGCCCCTCCCCTCAACTGGTCTGGGAAACATTTCCTCTGAGAGAAGTGGAAAAAATCTGTTTATTTACCAGGGAAAGCACCCCCCAGCACAAAAAATGAACAATACCAGATGACAAAACTCAATCGCCGCTCTGAAGAGACAACAAATTCAGAAAGTCTCTCCTGTGGATGCTTGCTCTGTTATCAATCCCTCCGGCACTAGGAAAGGCTGCTGCCCAGAGTAGGCCCCCATAGGCCACAAAGTGCAAGCTCTCAGTGCTCTCCAGGTCCCAGTCTGGAGCAGGTTTGAACAGTTCCAAGAAAAGGGAAAGAAAAAAGACAGTCCAGGGAAAACTCTGCCTCAGCCAGCTAAACCAACTGAAAAGCAAAGAACACTCTGTTCTGCTCCATCAGTGCCCAGACAACACAGTGCAGCACAGAATGTGGAGCAGTGTTGCTTTTAGAAGAGTGAGTGCAGCCTGTGATAACAAACTCCGTACTTCTTCTTCTCCCCACCTTTGCTCTCAGAAGCAGTCTTGAAGGCAGAGAATATAATATCCAGCATTAACAGAACAGATGGCTGGGGATACAACATCATAAAGTCACCCTAGGACACTGCTCTACTGAGATATGTCACCAGACTATGCTAAGACAAAGTTTTGGAACTGCTAATTAAAATTCTACTATCACAGTGAAGCTGAGGAGGAAACACAGCTCACTCCAGTTACCTTGTGGCATGCCAATACTTCCTTTCAATCACAATGGTTTTCGTCTTTAAGTCCGTGACATCACAGGCATAATTCAACATCTTTTGGGCAGGAAGGAAGATATTCTTCTTCTCATTATACTGATGGGTAAGCTGAAATGCAAAGCAGTTAATTCAAAGTGAAACAGCGATAAAGTCAATAGTAAAACTCACCACAGTTTTGTTTACCAACCCAAGTCCTTACGATCCCAAAATACAAGAACAGCTGTAAAAGCCTTGTGGTTTCTTAAATTTTTCCTATACCTACATGGGAGGGTAAGGGATAAATGATCCCAAACAATGGTAATCCACAACAAAGCATTCTTGACATCATATTCAGCTTTTGCATAGCGAGCTCTTCACCTGATCAAGTTATTCCATTGCAATAGTTTGGGGAGTATCTTAGAGGGCTGCCTGTTGTTGGTTTAAACCATCTTGATCATTCAGGAACCCAGTAGCAATGAGAAAGTTCAAAATAAGATAGTGCTACACATTGATTTTCCTATATGACAGACATATTTCTACAAGACAGAAGGCTGACCTAATGCTTCCCTACAACATGGCTGAAGTGGCATCCTGTTCCCCATAGGTTTTTCAGTTTAATTTTAGCAGCTTTCTTACTAGATTAATGAGCTGAACTAACTCAAAAAGGAATCAGATAAGTGCCAGAGCTTTAAAACAAACAACAACAACAACAACAAAAAAGATGCAAAATGGTGATTTGTGGGTGCGTTTGAAAACAGAAATTTTTTTGTATTTTTCATAGAGACATGGCATTCTCTAGAATGATATTGCTCCAACGGTTTGAGTTTGGTTTTCTTTTTCCCCCTCAATTGTAAATGTTATGCATTCTTTTTGGCCATTTCAGTAAATAGATTTTCTGATACGTGTGAAAGACAGTCTAAAGTTCCCCTCATTTGCCTCACGACCATTCCCAGGACAGACACTGGGACCCTAAAGACACCGATGGGAATTCTGGCCTGCCAGTAATGGATGAACACCAAAAATCCTGAGGCCCCTGAGCAGAATTCTGGCCTGCCAAGTGATTGTTCACAGCTGTGTCTTCAGTGACTGCTTCTAGCAGGGCCTGCCAAAGGGCGACCCGGCCTATATGCTTGCACCTGCTTCACGACAATAGACCAGGAATTTTCCCACCTCTTGGCCAGATGAACTTGCTGGGGCAACTTGGTAGCCCCCCCATGGAAAATCCTTCATCTCCACTACCAGCGTGAGGCACCGAGGTTGAAGCCCCCCTACCAAGGACTGAGACTGAGACACCTGTAATTCTGATGCAGGGGTGCTGGCCTGACTGAAGCAGGATGCCTGCTGAGTGTTGCCTACAGATGTGTTCACCGGACCTAGACTGGTTTCCCCCAGAAAGCAGTCCTGAAACAGTGGGTCCCACTCACTGCTGATACTGACTTATCCTGCTGAGAACATGGACTGTCTGTACCCGTCTTCAATATCTTTTTCCCCCTCAGCAATTTCAATAGACTTCTTCTTCTTCTTGATTGTATCTCAGCCATTTCAAGATTCTGTTTCCCCCCTCAGCAATGGACTATAATAGAACCTTGAGTTAACCAGGACTTGAGATCTTCCCAACGTGACTAGGCAAACTCTATCGGCTGGACTAAGAGGACTTAGTCTCTCCATGTTTGGTAGCTATACTCCTCTCTCTTTCTCCCCCTCTTTTTTATTCTTTTCCTCTCCCTGATTCCTTTCAGGCATTTGCTGTGGTCATTCTATAAAGGTGCATTTGTTTGGATTGATACTGCAATCCCCTTTCCAGGTTGTCTGTTGCACTCCGAGATCAGTTAACCAACCAACCAGTTAACCAACCCCTTGGTATCAGCGGATCGTGACAATACCTTCTTTCAAGCTGACATTGGTTCTAGTCCATATAAGCACACTGGTAGGTAAAAGTAGACTCTAAAAGATAACATTCAAAATGTATTTCCCTTGTCTTCCCATTAAAGCAAGTGAAGAAAGCAGACAGGAGATCTTCAGATAACATGCTATGCAAATTGAAAAGATTCTGTCCTTATTTGAAGCAACTGAGAAACTCACACAATGAAATACAGTTCAGACAGATCAAAGGGTCACAGATGATGTCAAATCTGTACTTTCAATGTTTGAATGAAGCAAGATTTCTTGAAGTACAATCCTATAAAATGAAGGTGAGTTTGCAGAAGCAATTGAACTGGGTCTGTTTTATAAACACAATGTTTTCTAAGTAACTGAGGATTCAGGAAGGCAACCTTGGAATTTAAAGGATTTAGAAAGATACAAATACCAAGACTGGCAGTTCATTAGCTTTAACAGTCTCTTCAAATAAGATCTATTTTTAACTTCTTCTTGTAGTAGGTCTGAAGACATTAGGAATGATGCAATAAAACAAAACAAACAACAAACCAAAACAAAACCAAAACAGCTTTCTCAAAAAGCTTGGAGAAACCAGAGAAATTATGATTTTTAGGGGTTAAGTAGTCCTTTAAAAGTTGTCTCTGGGAAAAGAGATAAAAAACCACTAATTGACTGTGGAGTATATTCCAAACCTGTCCTGAAGCATGTAAGGGACAAGAGCCTGTAATAAAACTACTGTGCTGGGTTCATCTGTTAAAAGCATTCCAGAATGGTTGAAATTATCAATCACATAATGTGGGATTAAAAAAAAAAAAAAAAAAAAAAAAAAAGAAAAAGAAAAAAGAAGAAAGCATAGAGAAAAAAATATTTTGAACATGTTTTCCCATTCCCAGATGGCATAACAGCTTTATTTCATTTTGTTCCTAAGACTGATTAATAGCTTATGAAGTGTTTTACAATTGAGAGTGAGAGTGTTCACACTAACCATACAATTTGGATGGATCTCTTTTACTTTGCACAGCAGCAGATACGGTTTAGCACTCCACAGTTCAGTCCCCGAAAGTGAATGGGTGTGGCAGATTTAACCTAACTGGCCAGTCCACCAGAATGCTTAATTATCTTGGAAAATGCTTTGCTCTGTCTCATTATCTGGACATGTCTCTCTAGCTCCGCTTTGAGCTCCTTGATCTTTCATCTACAGGATGAGATCCAATTTAGCTTAGCAAGGACATAGCCTTTCAAAACCACATCTTTTATCTTCTGCATTCATACAAGTACATTTCTACTGCAGGGAACCCTGTGGAAGATCCTAGTTGTTTTGTTTCTCAGATAGTTGTTGCATAAAAGAGCTCTTCTTTTAATTTTTTCCCTGCTAAAGTATAGGCTCTGTACTTAACTGATTGTGATGCTAACTCATTATCATCTATTCTTCAGTCGTACAGAGTAGGCAGCAAAGTTTTCTTCTGAAGACATTCATTTAATGAGAAATGCTGAAGGTCTGACTTTAGTTGCAAAGGTCACTGATTGACCGGTTGCAAAATTGTTAAGTCTAGTAAGAGCAGGAAAAGTGTGCTGTTGCTGTGCCTGTAAATGTCGTGTCAGCTGCTGTTGGGATAAAAAGCATGAGCATAAGAAAAGATATCTGCATGGATAGAAAAGAAATTTGTTGTGATTTCTGCACAAGAGGAAGTATGAAGCACTTATTTCAGTGGCTAAGACAGTATCATCATTGGGCCAGTTCTCTTCAACATCTTTTGAACAACCTGGACACAGCACTTGAAGGAATATTAAGACAGTTTGCCAAAGACACTACATTGGGAGGAGCTGTGAACTAACTCCCTTGAGGGCACAGAGACCTTGCAGAGAGATCTTGCCAAATAGGAGAGATGGGCAATTCTTGCTGGCCGGGAGTCTATGCACAAATCACAAAAGGGGCGGGACTGCTGGGGACGGCGTCTCAAGCTGGTTTTTTTCCAGCATCAGTCTCATGACATGGTGATGACAATGGGAAGCTGCCAGCAGCTCACGTCCCCAGCAGCAGACAAAGAACTTAATGTTACAACTTACTTGAAAAGTTTTTTGACCAATCACACAAAGCAAAAGCATATTGACAGTACTTCTGTCCAATCACTATAAAGACATGTACCTGGGCTTAGAACGATGCTCGCTTCTTTCGAATAAAAGACCTGCTTGTAAGCCTTAAGATACAACGCACAGAGCTCCATTATTAAGCTTAGAACTACCTAACATCGCGCTAGATATACTTTGCTGTAGCTTAGGGAGTTATTCTAGACAAGCATTAATACACAGACCATTGTTCCATTTGTCCTTACTTTTCTACTTCTCATCTAATTTTTCTGCTGACAAACCTTATGACTACTGCTTAGCTCCAATGACAGTTCTGCTGTCTCTGAGGCCTTCCTTTTGCAGCTTTCCCAAACCCCTCTGTTTTTGAGGATTCCCACAGGCAATCACCAACCAGATGGAGTGGAACAAGGGCAAGTGCTGGATTCAGCACCTGCAACAGGGCAATCCTGGTGGGTGTATAGACTGGGGAGGGAGCAAGAGGCTGGGAGAAGCACTGCAGAAAGGGACCCAGGCTCCTGGCCAATGGCAAGCTGAATGTGCATCAGCAGTGCCCTGGCAGCCAGGAGGGCCAAGCCTGTCCTGGGGTGCATCAGGCACAGTATCACCAGCTGGGCAAGGAAGGGGATTGTCTTGCTCTGCTCTGCTCTGCTCTGCTCTGCTCTGCTCTTCTCTGCTCTGCTCTGCTCTGCTCTGCTCTGGGGCGGAATCACCTTGGTATTAGAAAGTCCTCAAATGAGGTCTACAAAGACAGGACTCAAAGAAATGGCATGCAGCTGAGTCAGGGGAGGTTTAGGTTGGGTATCCGGAAAAAGTTTTTAACCAGAGAATGGCTGGGCACTGGAAGAGTCTTTCCAGGGAGTGGTCACACCATCACACCTGTCTGAGTTTGGGACATTGCTCTCAGGCATATGGTGTGATTCTCAAGGATGGCCCCAGGCAGGGCCAGGAGTTGGACTGATGATGATCCTGATGGGGTCCTTCCAATTCAACAGATTCAATGACTCAATGGTTCTGTCCTGGCCACTCAAGGTATATTGCTTGGTCTCATCAGATTTTGATCTGCTCTTGTTGGTCAGACTTTGTCCCTACTGGCTAATGATATTTATCACAAAAGACAAAGTGCCTTTTCTCAATTTTCTCAAGCAATTGGAACATGCGCCTTAGAATCCTAAAAAAGTCTTTTCTTTGAAACAACACTGTAGTGTTTTTCAGTGCCCAGTAGTCTTTCCAGATCTTAAGGAGAAAGAAGGCAAAATGAGGGGACGTATTACAATGAATGATTGTCAATTTTCCGGTTCTTTAGCAGTATATTTGTACTTCCACTATTCTTTGCTGTAAAATCATGGTTTTCTATAGTATCCAATTTTCTAGCAAGACACATTTCTGCAACTGAGCCCATCAGTCATTGTGAAAATATATTGTCAAAAGTACAAAACATATGAATAGGCAGTGACAAGTGAGGGAAAAAAGAAGTATGAGAAGCAGCTGCATGATACTAAAGTGAGACAAGAAGGAGGAGAAGGTGCTCCAGTTGACACAGCAAAGAATCCCCCACAGTCCCTGGAGGACATCATCATCAAGCAGGTTGTCTCCCAGCAGTCCCTGGAGAACCGTGGAGGAACACAATGGAGCTCGTGGGGAGCTCCATTGCACAGCAGGTGAATGTGCTTTGAAGGAAGCTGCAGCTTGTGGAGGGAAGGAGGGCCAGAAAAGCATCCTTGACCTCTTGGAAGAGTGGAAGAGTACGTGCAAATCTTAAACAGCTGCTAACTCTAATCTATTCTCTTTCCACTTCTTGTCTTAGGTAAGTAAGAAGACAACCCAAGAATTAGAAGCCTAAATTCTTTTGCTTGAGGCTCCCATTCTTTCTGCCATTCTCTTAAAATTTAGTTTGAAGTAAAACTCATGATAAAGTTCTTAAGGCTTGATGTTCAGGCTTGTTTCAGAAAATAGGGAGTGCAAATAACTCTTGTCACTGTCATTTTTTTCATAGAAGGAAAAAAGGGAAATTACTGGTTTTCAAGGACTTACAGAAATCCATTGGTAACGGTGGTGAGACTGAAGAGTTTAATTAATCTGAAAAGAGAATGTCGTGGAGCTACCTCAGCGCTGTACAAGTTTTTTTACCAGGAAGTCTAGACTTTTAAACAGACTAAGGACACAATAGTTATCTCTGGGAATATTTTAGTATGTATAGTACATTCATCTTTAAGTAGTTCTATCTGTTTGACAGTTATGACTTAGGCTTTAAATTTGATGTGAAAAGAAATATTTGTGATTCAGATCATTTCCATTTCTGAAGCATTTCAGTTGTTGACTGTTTTTGCTGTCTCCTGAGGGCGGGAAAATAGTCTTTGTACCAATACTGAAACAAACTAGATGGAAAAATTTGTTTTCCTCATTCTTTTCTGTCTATTTGAACAGGCACAGCAGCAAGACCACTGCTATGCGTCTGAGTGGCCCTTCCACTCCTGGAGGACAAACTTGTAGTGGCTAGTATGTTATTTGCACACATTTCTGATGCCGTCTGTTAACTGTTGTGCAGAAAGATCTGTCAACCTTTTTCACAGGAGGACACTTCTGAATTGCTTCACTTGTCTCTGAAGCAGAGAACTAAGCTGGCACTCCATTTCTGAGATCTTGCTGCGTTAGCCCCCAAACCCATTTCTTTCAAATGCCTTTTACTTTCAACCAAAGCACTTCATTACTTCATGATGTAATCTCTTGTTCTTAATGTTCGGGGGATTGTTTTAGACTGATAAGACCATATTGCAGTAAGCAGGTAGAACATCTATCTTAAGCAGTATCCATCACTTGGCTTTGGTTCATGTATCATAACATCTGCAAGGAATGTCATTTACAATCAATGGATGGGCTGGGGTAACGGGCCACAGGTTTAGGAATCTTTCTCCAATTAATTTTGCGTTAAAATTTAGCTCTTATCATTTCAATTGTGTCTTTATTAAAACAATCATCTATTTATTACCTGTACCACAATGAACTGTGTACCTGTACCACAGTCAACAGGGGTTGAGCATCCTACAACAATTCCAAGAAGAAGAATGGTCTGAGCCCCCAGTGCAGCACATGAAGTCTGTCATCAAGTCAGAGTCCCGCAGGCGTTTTCTCAGCCTGGAGAAGAGCAGACTCTGGGCAAATTGTTAGAGCAGCTCTCCAGTAGCTGAAGACAGCCTACCAGAAGGAGGCAAGTGAGCTACACAAGGGCACGGAGCAATAGGAAAAGTGTGGATGGCTTTAAAACCTGAAGAGTATAGGATTCCTTTGGCTATTGGGAAGAAATTCCTTGCCAAGATGGTTGGGAGACACTAGAACATGTTGTGGGTGACCAATTCCTGGAAGTGATCAAGGCCAGCTTGAATGGGTCTTTGAGCTTAAGGCGGTCTAGTGGAAGGTGTCCCTGACAATGACATGGTGGGGAGGAGGTAGGTGAATTTAAGGTCCCTTCCAAAGCCAACCATTCCATTATTCTATGGTAATCATTCTGTACAGTAGCAGTAAGAAGTTGAAGCTAGAAATAACATATTCATGCTGAGAAACTGCTATCCAATGAGTTGAACTGTTTGGGTCTCACATTTATGTGCCATTTAGCAATACTATATCTAATATCTAGTCCTCGCTCTTTATCATACACGCAAGTATTTTATCATCTTTAACGTTTCTGACATTTGGGAATTTTCTTCCCTTCTTCTTTCTTTCTTTCTTTCTTTCTTTCTTTCTTTCTTTCTTTCTTTCTTTCTTTCTTTCTTTCTTTCTTTCTTTCTTTCTTTCTTTCTTTCTTTCTCTCTTTCTCTCTTTCTCTTTCTCTCTTTCTCTCTTCTCTCTTTCTCTCTTTCTCTCTTTCTTTCTTTCTTTCTTTCTTTCTTTCTTTCTTTCTTTCTTTCTTTCTTTCTTTCTTTCTTTCTTTCTTTCTTTCTCTCTTTCTCTTTCTCTCTTTCTCTCTTTCTCTCTTTCTCTCTTTCTCTCTTTCTCTCTTTCTTTCTTTCTTTCTTTCTTTCTTTCTTTCTTTCTTTCTTTCTTTCTTTCTTTCTTTCTTTCTTTCTTTCTTTCTTTCTTTCTTTCTTTCTTTCTTTCTTTCTTTCTTTCTTTCTTTTTTTTCTTTCCCCCTTTCCCCTTTCCCCCTTTCCCCCTTTCCTCTTTCCCTTGTTCCTTCTTTTTCCCTTCCTTTTCTTTCTTTCTTTTTCTTCTTCTTTCTTTCTTTCTTTCTTTCTTTCTTTCTTTCTTTCTTTCTTTCTTTCTTTCTTTCTTTCTTTCTTTCTTTCTTTCTTTCTTTCTTTCTTTCTTTCTTTCCTTTCTTTCTTTCTTTCTTTCTTTCTTTCTTTCCTTTCTTTCTTTCTTTCTTTCTTTCTTTCTTTCTTTCTTTCTTTCTTTCTTTCTTCTTTTCTTTCTCTCTTTCCTTCTTTCTTTTCTTTCCTTCCCCCACTTCCTTCCTTCACTGCCTTCCTTCCACTATGTCCTTCTTTCTGCCACGTCCTTCTGCCACTTCCTTCCCTCCCTCCCTCCACTTTGATGTTAATTTGCAAACTGTCCAGTAGTTACAGGAAATTACTCTTCTTAAATATCATTTTGAAGCTTAGAAATGAATAACAAAATTGTGTCAAACCATGGCATTTAAAAGCCACCTGAAAGTGAGAACTAGCTATTGAAAAGACAAAAATACAAAAATGAAATGATGGAGTGGATGGTTTTAAGGGATATTCTTTGTATTGCTTTGCTACAAATGAGGATCTCAATTTTTACACCTTCTAAAAACACATCTTGAAACTTACTACTTTCCGTGACAAAAATATTTCCAAAACAAGGAAATTGATTTATGCAGATGGAAATATCATCTCCCAAATAGTCATCATCAAGTCCAAAAGATTACCCTGCTTTTACGTAGTAAGCTTTATGGAGATTTCTATTCTCACACAAACCAAGAAGAATCTTTCAAATGACTAGAAAATCTTTAAAAGCAAAATAACCTTGAAGAAAAAAGATCCAAAAAAGAGCCGGGAATTAGATACGTCCACACTTGTTACATGTTGGTTACTAATATTGGCTCTAGTTTGTTGGCGAGTACACTTCCCATTCACGCACGCACGCACCCCTCTTCCTCCTGCACACAGATGTGTGATATTGGGTCTCAAAGAATGGACTATTTTCTCTTAGATAGGTTTTGGTTCTCAAAGTCAAAGCGTAGTCTTCCTGGCTCTATTACCAGGATTTTGTTCCGGGAAGGGAATGTGCTTGTGCCTGTTAGAAATGGGGAGGAGGGGACAGAAAGCAAAGCCATTTGAAGACAACCTGCAGCATAACTAAGAAAGTGGGGTGCTTCTTGACTGCACAGCAAAAGAAAGATCGGGAGTAAAATGGAGGAAAACTTGAGGTGCTGATAGAGTTTCTCCTTGTGACAGCTTTCAAACGGACAGAAAACAGCACTTCCTCATTCTCCTGCCTTTTCAATTCACATTAACATTGGAAGAAAAGGGGTTTTGGACAACTTTCTTTTGCTTCTTGCCTAACACTCTGCTGACACTCCGTGCAACTTCCAGAAAAAGATCCGGGATGCTTTTTGTACTGGGAGAGTTTCTCCTTGCGAGACCTAGTAGAAAAGCTTTTTGCTAAGATGTAGGCGACAAGAGACGCAGATTCAGAGATACGGAGCTCTCCGAAGGTAAGGACCGCTCCCGGGCGTCTTTCCGCAGAAGCCGTGCTCCGGAGCGCAGCGCGACGGGCACAATGCTCTGTGTGCAAAGAAGCGGCTTCTTCGCCTCCGGGAGACGGAGACCGCGGCCGCGTCTTTAAAAGCGAAGAAAAAAGTCGCACAACATGGGGATTGTGTGTGCAGCTCTCAAACCTAAAGAAAACAGTACCTTACCACTCTCCGGCCTTTTCCATTCACATTACCATTCCAAAAGAAGGAGTTTTGGACAACTTTCTTTTGCTTCTTGCTAAACACTCTGCAGACCTCCGTGCAACTTCTAGAACAAGAGCGGAGATGCTTTCCATACTGGCACAGTTGGTCCTTGCAAGACATAGTAAAAAAGCTTTTTGCTAAGTTTTATGCGACCAGAGAGGCAGAAGGCAGAGTAAAGAGCTCTCCGAAACTAAGCCCCCTGCCAGGGCGTCTTTCGTCAGAAGCCGCTCTCCGGAGAACACCGCCACCGGCACAATGCTCTGTGCGCGAAGAAGCCACTTCTTCGCCTCCGGGAGATGGAGAGAACGGCCGCTTCCCAAAGGCGAAGATGCAAGCCGCAGCACACGGATATAGCGTGTGAAGCTTTCAAATTGATAGAAACGAGTACATTAGCATTCTCCTGCCGTTTCATTCACGTTATATTCGAATAAAAGGAGTTTCGGGACACTATCTTTTTCATCTTCTTAAACACCCTGCAGTCCTCTGTGCAACTTTTAGAAGAAGATCGGGGATGTTTTCTTTCCTGGCAGAGTTTCTCTTTGCAAGATATGGTGGAAAAGCTTTTTGCTGAGTGTTGAGCGGCAAGACACGCAGAAGACGCAGATACGCAGCTCTCCGAAGCTAAGTGCCGGTCCCGGGCTTCTTTCGGCAGAAGCCGCACTTAGGTGCTCACCGCGACCGGCCCAATGCTCTGTGTGCAAAGAAGCCGCTTCTTCGCCTCGGGAGACACTGCGAGCGGCAGCTTCCCAAAGGCGAAGATGCAAGCCGCACCATGCAGGCACAGTGTGGGCTGCATTCAGACTTAGAGAAACCAGTACTTTACCACTCTCCTGCCTTTTCCGTTGTTATATTCTATTGGAAAAGAACGAGTTTTGGACAACTACCTTTCATTCTTGCCAAACTCTTTGCAGACCCCCGTGCAAGCTTTAGAACAAGATTTTGGATGTTTTCTTTCCTGGCAGAGTTTCTCTTTGCAAGATAAGGTGGAAAAGCTTCTTGCTGAGTGTAGAGCGGCAAGACACGCAGAAGACGCAGATACGCAGCTCTCCGAAGCTAAGTGCCGGTCCCAGGCTTCTTTCGGCACAAACCGCTCTCAGGAGCTCCCTGCGCTTGCCACAATGCTCTGTGTGCGAAGAAGCCGCTTCTTCGCCTCCGGGAGAATCGGCGAGCGGCAGCTTCCCAAAGGCGAAGATGCAAGCTGCAGCACACAGGCACAGTGTGGGCAGCCTTCAGACTTAGAGAAAACAGTACTTTACCACTCTCCTGCCTTTTCCATGGTTATTCTATTGGAAAAGAACGAGTTTTGGACAACTACCTTTCATTCTTGCCAAACTCTTTGCAGACCCCCGTGCAAGCTTTAGAACAAGATTTTGGATGTTTTCTTTCCTGGCAGAGTTTCTCCTTGCAAGATATGGTGGAAAAGCTTTTGGCTGAGTGTAGAGCGGCAAGACACGCAGAAGACGCAGATACGCAGCTCTCCGAAGCTAAGTGCCGGTCCCGGGCTTCTTTCGGCACAAACCGCTCTCAGGAGCTCCCTGCGCTCGCCACAATGCTCTGTGTGCGAAGAAGCCGCTTCTTCGCCTCCGGGAGAATCGGCGAGCGGCAGCTTCCCAAAGGCGAAGATGCAAGCTGCAGCACACAGGCACAGTGTGGGCAGCCTTCAGACTTAGAGAAAACAGTACTTTACCACTCTCCTGCCTTTTCCATGGTTATTCTATTGGAAAAGAACGAGTTTTGGACAACTACCTTTCATTCTTGCCAAACTCTTTGCAGACCCCCGTGCAAGCTTTAGAACAAGATTTTGGATGTTTTCTTTCCTGGCAGAGTTTCTCCTTGCAAGATATGGTGGAAAAGCTTTTTGCTGAGTGTAGAGCGGCAAGACACGCAGAAGACGCAGATACGCAGCTCTCCGAAGCTAAGTGCCGGTCCCGGGCTTCTTTCGGCACAAACCGCTCTCAGGAGCTCCCTGCGCTCGCCACAATGCTCTGTGTGCGAAGAAGCCGCTTCTTCGCCTCCGGGAGAATCGGCGAGCGGCAGCTTCCCAAAGGCGAAGATGCAAGCTGCAGCAAACAGGCACAGTGTGGGCAGCATTCAGACTTAGAGAAAACAGTACTTTACCACTCTCCTGCCTTTTCCATGGTTATTCTATTGGAAAAGAACGAGTTTTGGACAACTACCTTTCATTCTTGCCAAACTCTTTGCAGACCCCCGTGCAAGCTTTAGAACAAGATTTTGGATGTTTTCTTTCCTGGCAGAGTTTCTCTTTGCAAGATATGGTGGAAAAGCTTTTTGCTGAGTGTAGAGCGGCAAGACACGCAGAAGACGCAGATACGCAGCTCTCCGAAGCTAAGTGCCGGTCCCAGGCTTCTTTCGGCACAAACCGCTCTCAGGAGCTCCCTGCGCTTGCCACAATGCTCTGTGTGCGAAGAAGCCGCTTCTTCGCCTGCGGGAGAATCGGCGAGCGGCAGCTTCCCAAAGGCGAAGATGCAAGCTGCAGCACACAGGCACAGTGTGGGCAGCCTTCAGACTTAGAGAAAACAGTACTTTACCACTCTCCTGCCTTTTCCATGGTTATTCTATTGGAAAAGAACGAGTTTTGGACAACTACCTTTCATTCTTGCCAAACTCTTTGCAGACCCCCGTGCAAGCTTTAGAACAAGATTTTGGATGTTTTCTTTCCTGGCAGAGTTTCTCCTTGCAAGATATGGTGGAAAAGCTTTTGGCTGAGTGTAGAGCGGCAAGACACGCAGAAGACGCAGATATGCAGCTCTCCGAAGCTAAGTGCCGGTCCCGGGCTTCTTTCGGCACAAACCGCTCTCAGGAGCTCCCTGCGCTCGCCACAATGCTCTGTGTGCGAAGAAGCCGCTTCTTCGCCTCCGGGAGAATCGGCGAGCGGCAGCTTCCCAAAGGCGAAGATGCAAGCTGCAGCACACAGGCACAGTGTGGGCAGCCTTCAGACTTAGAGAAAACAGTACTTTACCACTCTCCTGCCTTTTCCATGGTTATTCTATTGGAAAAGAACGAGTTTTGGACAACTACCTTTCATTCTTGCCAAACTCTTTGCAGACCTGCGTGCAAGCTTTAGAACAAGATTTTTGGATGTTTTCTTTCCTGGCAGAGTTTCTCCTTGCAAGATATGGTGGAAAAGCTTTTTGCTGAGTGTAGAGCGGCAAGACACGCAGAAGACGCAGATACGCAGCTCTCCGAAGCTAAGTGCCGGTCCCGGGCTTCTTTCGGCACAAACCGCTCTCAGGAGCTCCCTGCGCTCGCCACAATGCTCTGTGTGCGAAGAAGCCGCTTCTTCGCCTCCGGGAGAATCGGCGAGCGGCAGCTTCCCAAAGGCGAAGATGCAAGCTGCAGCAAACAGGCACAGTGTGGGCAGCATTCAGACTTAGAGAAAACAGTACTTTACCACTCTCCTGCCTTTTCCATGGTTATTCTATTGGAAAAGAACGAGTTTTGGACAACTACCTTTCATTCTTGCCAAACTCTTTGCAGACCCCGTGCAAGCTTTAGAACAAGATTTTGGATGTTTTCTTTCCTGGCAGAGTTTCTCTTTGCAAGATATGGTGGAAAAGCTTTTTGCTGATTGTAGAGCGGCAAGACACGCAGAAGACGCAGATACGCAGCTCTCCGAAGCTAAGTGCCGGTCCCGGGCTTCTTTCGGCACAAACCGCTCTCAGGAGCTCCCTGCGCTCGCCACAATGCTCTGTGTGCGAAGAAGCCGCTTCTTCGCCTCCGGGAGAATCGGCGAGCGGCAGCTTCCCAAAGGCGAAGATGCAAGCTGCAGCACACAGGCACAGTGTGGGCAGCCTTCAGACTTAGAGAAAACAGTACTTTACCACTCTCCTGCCTTTTCCATGGTTATTCTATTGGAAAAGAACGAGTTTTGGACAACTACCTTTCATTCTTGCCAAACTCTTTGCAGACCCCCGTGCAAGCTTTAGAACAAGATTTTGGATGTTTTCTTTCCTGGCAGAGTTTCTCCTTGCAAGATATGGTGGAAAAGCTTTTTGCTGAGTGTAGAGCGGCAAGACACGCAGAAGACGCAGATACGCAGCTCTCCGAAGCTAAGTGCCGGTCCCGGGCTTCTTTCGGCACAAACCGCTCTCAGGAGCTCCCTGCGCTCGCCACAATGCTCTGTGTGCCAAGAAGCCGCTTCTTCGCCTGCGGGAGAATCGGCGAGCGGCAGCTTCCCAAAGGCGAAGATGCAAGCTGCAGCACACAGGCACAGTGTGGGCAGCCTTCAGACTTAGAGAAAACAGTACTTTACCACTCTCCTGCCTTTTCCATGGTTATTCTATTGGAAAAGAACGAGTTTTGGACAACTACCTTTCATTCTTGCCAAACTCTTTGCAGACCCCCGTGCAAGCTTTAGAACAAGATTTTGGATGTTTTCTTTCCTGGCAGAGTTTCTCCTTGCAAGATATGGTGGAAAAGCTTTTTGCTGAGTGTAGAGCGGCAAGACACGCAGAAGACGCAGATACGCAGCTCTCCGAAGCTAAGTGCCGGTCCCGGGCTTCTTTCGGCACAAACCGCTCTCAGGAGCTCCCTGCGCTCGCCACAATGCTCTGTGTGTGAAGAAGCCGCTTCTTCGCCTCCGGGAGAATCGGCGAGCGGCAGCTTCCCAAAGGCGAAGATGCAAGCTGCAGCACACAGGCACAGTGTGGGCAGCCTTCAGACTTAGAGAAAACAGTACTTTACCACTCTCCTGCCTTTTCCATGGTTATTCTATTGGAAAAGAACGAGTTTTGGACAACTACCTTTCATTCTTGCCAAACTCTTTGCAGACCCCCGTGCAAGCTTTAGAACAAGATTTTGGATGTTTTCTTTCCTGGCAGAGTTTCTCCTTGCAAGATATGGTGGAAAAGCTTTTTGCTGAGTGTAGAGCGGCAAGACACGCAGAAGACGCAGATACGCAGCTCTCCGAAGCTAAGTGCCGGTCCCGGGCTTCTTTCGGCACAAACCGCTCTCAGGAGCTCCCTGCGCTCGCCACAATGCTCTGTGTGCGAAGAAGCCGCTTCTTCGCCTGCGGGAGAATCGGCGAGCGGCAGCTTCCCAAAGGCGAAGATGCAAGCTGCAGCACACAGGCACAGTGTGGGCAGCCTTCAGACTTAGAGAAAACAGTACTTTACCACTCTCCTGCCTTTTCCATGGTTATTCTATTGGAAAAGAACGAGTTTTGGACAACTACCTTTCATTCTTGCCAAACTCTTTGCAGACCCCCGTGCAAGCTTTAGAACAAGATTTTGGATGTTTTCTTTCCTGGCAGAGTTTCTCCTTGCAAGATATGGTGGAAAAGCTTTTTGCTGAGTGTAGAGCGGCAAGACACGCAGAAGACGCAGATACGCAGCTCTCCGAAGCTAAGTGCCGGTCCCGGGCTTCTTTCGGCACAAACCGCTCTCAGGAGCTCCCTGCGCTCGCCACAATGCTCTGTGTGCGAAGAAGCCGCTTCTTCGCCTGCGGGAGAATCGGCGAGCGGCAGCTTCCCAAAGGCGAAGATGCAAGCTGCAGCACACAGGCACAGTGTGGGCAGCCTTCAGACTTAGAGAAAACAGTACTTTACCACTCTCCTGCCTTTTCCATGGTTATTCTATTGGAAAAGAACGAGTTTTGGACAACTACCTTTCATTCTTGCCAAACTCTTTGCAGACCCCCGTGCAAGCTTTAGAACAAGATTTTGGATGTTTTCTTTCCTGGCAGAGTTTCTCCTTGCAAGATATGGTGGAAAAGCTTTTTGCTGAGTGTAGAGCGGCAAGACACGCAGAAGACGCAGATACGCAGCTCTCCGAAGCTAAGTGCCGGTCCCGGGCTTCTTTCGGCACAAACCGCTCTCAGGAGCTCCCTGCGCTCGCCACAATGCTCTGTGTGCCAAGAAGCCGCTTCTTCGCCTGCGGGAGAATCGGCGAGCGGCAGCTTCCCAAAGGCGAAGATGCAAGCTGCAGCACACAGGCACAGTGTGGGCAGCATTCAGACTTAGAGAAAACAGTACTTTACCACTCTCCTGCCTTTTCCATGGTTATTCTATTGGAAAAGAACGAGTTTTGGACAACTACCTTTCATTCTTGCCAAACTCTTTGCAGACCCCCGTGCAAGCTTTAGAACAAGATTTTGGATGTTTTCTTTCCTGGCAGAGTTTCTCCTTGCAAGATATGGTGGAAAAGCTTTTTGCTGAGTGTAGAGCGGCAAGACACGCAGAAGACGCAGATACGCAGCTCTCCGAAGCTAAGTGCCGGTCCCGGGCTTCTTTCGGCACAAACCGCTCTCAGGAGCTCCCTGCGCTCGCCACAATGCTCTGTGTGCGAAGAAGCCGCTTCTTCGCCTCCGGGAGAATCGGCGAGCGGCAACTTCCCAAAGGCGAAGATGCAAGCTGCAGCAAACAGGCACAGTGTGGGCAGCATTCAGACTTAGAGAAAACAGTACTTTACCACTCTCCTGCCTTTTCCATGGTTATTCTATTGGAAAAGAACGAGTTTTGGACAACTACCTTTCATTCTTGCCAAACTCTTTGCAGACCCCCGTGCAAGCTTTAGAACAAGATTTTGGATGTTTTCTTTCCTGGCAGAGTTTCTCTTTGCAAGATATGGTGGAAAAGCTTTTTGCTGAGTGTAGAGCGGCAAGACACGCAGAAGACGCAGATACGCAGCTCTCCGAAGCTAAGTGCCGGTCCCAGGCTTCTTTCGGCACAAACCGCTCTCAGGAGCTCCCTGCGCTTGCCACAATGCTCTGTGTGCGAAGAAGCCGCTTCTTCGCCTGCGGGAGAATCGGCGAGCGGCAGCTTCCCAAAGGCGAAGATGCAAGCTGCAGCACACAGGCACAGTGTGGGCAGCCTTCAGACTTAGAGAAAACAGTACTTTACCACTCTCCTGCCTTTTCCATGGTTATTCTATTGGAAAAGAACGAGTTTTGGACAACTACCTTTCATTCTTGCCAAACTCTTTGCAGACCCCCGTGCAAGCTTTAGAACAAGATTTTGGATGTTTTCTTTCCTGGCAGAGTTTCTCCTTGCAAGATATGGTGGAAAAGCTTTTGGCTGAGTGTAGAGCGGCAAGACACGCAGAAGACGCAGATATGCAGCTCTCCGAAGCTAAGTGCCGGTCCCGGGCTTCTTTCGGCACAAACCGCTCTCAGGAGCTCCCTGCGCTCGCCACAATGCTCTGTGTGCGAAGAAGCCGCTTCTTCGCCTCCGGGAGAATCGGCGAGCGGCAGCTTCCCAAAGGCGAAGATGCAAGCTGCAGCACACAGGCACAGTGTGGGCAGCCTTCAGACTTAGAGAAAACAGTACTTTACCACTCTCCTGCCTTTTCCATGGTTATTCTATTGGAAAAGAACGAGTTTTGGACAACTACCTTTCATTCTTGCCAAACTCTTTGCAGACCTGCGTGCAAGCTTTAGAACAAGATTTTGGATGTTTTCTTTCCTGGCAGAGTTTCTCCTTGCAAGATATGGTGGAAAAGCTTTTTGCTGAGTGTAGAGCGGCAAGACACGCAGAAGACGCAGATACGCAGCTCTCCGAAGCTAAGTGCCGGTCCCGGGCTTCTTTCGGCACAAACCGCTCTCAGGAGCTCCCTGCGCTCGCCACAATGCTCTGTGTGCGAAGAAGCCGCTTCTTCGCCTCCGGGAGAATCGGCGAGCGGCAGCTTCCCAAAGGCGAAGATGCAAGCTGCAGCAAACAGGCACAGTGTGGGCAGCATTCAGACTTAGAGAAAACAGTACTTTACCACTCTCCTGCCTTTTCCATGGTTATTCTATTGGAAAAGAACGAGTTTTGGACAACTACCTTTCATTCTTGCCAAACTCTTTGCAGACCCCCGTGCAAGCTTTAGAACAAGATTTTGGATGTTTTCTTTCCTGGCAGAGTTTCTCTTTGCAAGATATGGTGGAAAAGCTTTTTGCTGATTGTAGAGCGGCAAGACACGCAGAAGACGCAGATACGCAGCTCTCCGAAGCTAAGTGCCGGTCCCGGGCTTCTTTCGGCACAAACCGCTCTCAGGAGCTCCCTGCGCTCGCCACAATGCTCTGTGTGCGAAGAAGCCGCTTCTTCGCCTCCGGGAGAATCGGCGAGCGGCAGCTTCCCAAAGGCGAAGATGCAAGCTGCAGCACACAGGCACAGTGTGGGCAGCCTTCAGACTTAGAGAAAACAGTACTTTACCACTCTCCTGCCTTTTCCATGGTTATTCTATTGGAAAAGAACGAGTTTTGGACAACTACCTTTCATTCTTGCCAAACTCTTTGCAGACCCCCGTGCAAGCTTTAGAACAAGATTTTGGATGTTTTCTTTCCTGGCAGAGTTTCTCCTTGCAAGATATGGTGGAAAAGCTTTTTGCTGAGTGTAGAGCGGCAAGACACGCAGAAGACGCAGATACGCAGCTCTCCGAAGCTAAGTGCCGGTCCCGGGCTTCTTTCGGCACAAACCGCTCTCAGGAGCTCCCTGCGCTCGCCACAATGCTCTGTGTGCGAAGAAGCCGCTTCTTCGCCTGCGGGAGAATCGGCGAGCGGCAGCTTCCCAAAGGCGAAGATGCAAGCTGCAGCACACAGGCACAGTGTGGGCAGCCTTCAGACTTAGAGAAAACAGTACTTTACCACTCTCTGCCTTTTCCATGGTTATTCTATTGGAAAAGAACGAGTTTTGGACAACTACCTTTCATTCTTGCCAAACTCTTTGCAGACCCCCGTGCAAGCTTTAGAACAAGATTTTGGATGTTTTCTTTCCTGGCAGAGTTTCTCCTTGCAAGATATGGTGGAAAAGCTTTTTGCTGAGTGTAGAGCGGCAAGACACGCAGAAGACGCAGATACGCAGCTCTCCGAAGCTAAGTGCCGGTCCCGGGCTTCTTTCGGCACAAACCGCTCTCAGGAGCTCCCTGCGCTCGCCACAATGCTCTGTGTGTGAAGAAGCCGCTTCTTCGCCTCCGGGAGAATCGGCGAGCGGCAGCTTCCCAAAGGCGAAGATGCAAGCTGCAGCACACAGGCACAGTGTGGGCAGCCTTCAGACTTAGAGAAAACAGTACTTTACCACTCTCCTGCCTTTTCCATGGTTATTCTATTGGAAAAGAACGAGTTTTGGACAACTACCTTTCATTCTTGCCAAACTCTTTGCAGACCCCCGTGCAAGCTTTAGAACAAGATTTTGGATGTTTTCTTTCCTGGCAGAGTTTCTCCTTGCAAGATATGGTGGAAAAGCTTTTTGCTGAGTGTAGAGCGGCAAGACACGCAGAAGACGCAGATACGCAGCTCTCCGAAGCTAAGTGCCGGTCCCGGGCTTCTTTCGGCACAAACCGCTCTCAGGAGCTCCCTGCGCTCGCCACAATGCTCTGTGTGCGAAGAAGCCGCTTCTTCGCCTGCGGGAGAATCGGCGAGCGGCAGCTTCCCAAAGGCGAAAGATGCAAGCTGCAGCACACAGGCACAGTGTGGGCAGCCTTCAGACTTAGAGAAAACAGTACTTTACCACTCTCCTGCCTTTTCCATGGTTATTCTATTGGAAAAGAACGAGTTTTGGACAACTACCTTCATTCTTGCCAAACTCTTTGCAGACCCCCGTGCAAGCTTTAGAACAAGATTTTGGATGTTTTCTTTCCTGGCAGAGTTTCTCCTTGCAAGATATGGTGGAAAAGCTTTTTGCTGAGTGTAGAGCGGCAAGACACGCAGAAGACGCAGATACGCAGCTCTCCGAAGCTAAGTGCCGGTCCCGGGCTTCTTTCGGCACAAACCGCTCTCAGGAGCTCCCTGCGCTCGCCACAATGCTCTGTGTGCGAAGAAGCCGCTTCTTCGCCTGCGGGAGAATCGGCGAGCGGCAGCTTCCCAAAGGCGAAGATGCAAGCTGCAGCACACAGGCACAGTGTGGGCAGCCTTCAGACTTAGAGAAAACAGTACTTTACCACTCTCCTGCCTTTTCCATGGTTATTCTATTGGAAAAGAACGAGTTTTGGACAACTACCTTTCATTCTTGCCAAACTCTTTGCAGACCCCCGTGCAAGCTTTAGAACAAGATTTTGGATGTTTTCTTTCCTGGCAGAGTTTCTCCTTGCAAGATATGGTGGAAAAGCTTTTTGCTGAGTGTAGAGCGGCAAGACACGCAGAAGACGCAGATACGCAGCTCTCCGAAGCTAAGTGCCGGTCCCGGGCTTCTTTCGGCACAAACCGCTCTCAGGAGCTCCCTGCGCTCGCCACAATGCTCTGTGTGCCAAGAAGCCGCTTCTTCGCCTGCGGGAGAATCGGCGAGCGGCAGCTTCCCAAAGGCGAAGATGCAAGCTGCAGCACACAGGCACAGTGTGGGCAGCATTCAGACTTAGAGAAAACAGTACTTTACCACTCTCCTGCCTTTTCCATGGTTATTCTATTGGAAAAGAACGAGTTTTGGACAACTACCTTTCATTCTTGCCAAACTCTTTGCAGACCCCCGTGCAAGCTTTAGAACAAGATTTTGGATGTTTTCTTTCCTGGCAGAGTTTCTCCTTGCAAGATATGGTGGAAAAGCTTTTTGCTGAGTGTAGAGCGGCAAGACACGCAGAAGACGCAGATACGCAGCTCTCCGAAGCTAAGTGCCGGTCCCGGGCTTCTTTCGGCACAAACCGCTCTCAGGAGCTCCCTGCGCTCGCCACAATGCTCTGTGTGCGAAGAAGCCGCTTCTTCGCCTGCGGGAGAATCGGCGAGCGGCAGCTTCCCAAAGGCGAAGATGCAAGCTGCAGCACACAGGCACAGTGTGGGCAGCCTTCAGACTTAGAGAAAACAGTACTTTACCACTCTCCTGCCTTTTCCATGGTTATTCTATTGGAAAAGAACGAGTTTTGGACAACTACCTTTCATTCTTGCCAAACTCTTTGCAGACCCCCGTGCAAGCTTTAGAACAAGATTTTGGATGTTTTCTTTCCTGGCAGAGTTTCTCCTTGCAAGATATGGTGGAAAAGCTTTTTGCTGAGTGTAGAGCGGCAAGACACGCAGAAGACGCAGATACGCAGCTCTCCGAAGCTAAGTGCCGGTCCCGGGCTTCTTTCGGCACAAACCGCTCTCAGGAGCTCCCTGCGCTCGCCACAATGCTCTGTGTGCGAAGAAGCCGCTTCTTCGCCTGCGGGAGAATCGGCGAGCGGCAGCTTCCCAAAGGCGAAGATGCAAGCTGCAGCACACAGGCACAGTGTGGGCAGCCTTCAGACTTAGAGAAAACAGTACTTTACCACTCTCCTGCCTTTTCCATGGTTATTCTATTGGAAAAGAACGAGTTTTGGACAACTACCTTTCATTCTTGCCAAACTCTTTGCAGACCCCCGTGCAAGCTTTAGAACAAGATTTTGGATGTTTTCTTTCCTGGCAGAGTTTCTCCTTGCAAGATATGGTGGAAAAGCTTTTGGCTGAGTGTAGAGCGGCAAGACACGCAGAAGACGCGGATACGCAGCTCTCCGAAGCTAAGTGCCGGTCCCGGGCTTCTTTCGGCACAAACCGCTCTCAGGAGCTCCCTGCGCTCGCCACAATGCTCTGTGTGCGAAGAAGCCGCTTCTTCGCCTGCGGGAGAATCGGCGAGCGGCAGCTTCCCAAAGGCGAAGATGCAAGCTGCAGCACACAGGCACAGTGTGGGCAGCCTTCAGACTTAGAGAAAACAGTACTTTACCACTCTCCTGCCTTTTCCATGGTTATTCTATTGGAAAAGAACGAGTTTTTGGACAACTACCTTTCATTCTTGCCAAACTCTTTGCAGACCTGCGTGCAAGCTTTAGAACAAGATTTTGGATGTTTTCTTTCCTGGCAGAGTTTCTCCTTGCAAGATATGGTGGAAAAGCTTTTTGCTGAGTGTAGAGCGGCAAGACACGCAGAAGACGCAGATACGCAGCTCTCCGAAGCTAAGTGCCGGTCCCGGGCTTCTTTCGGCACAAACCGCTCTCAGGAGCTCCTGCGCTCGCCACAATGCTCTGTGTGCGAAGAAGCCGCTTCTTCGCCTCCGGGAGAATCGGCGAGCGGCAGCTTCCCAAAGGCGAAGATGCAAGCTGCAGCAAACAGGCACAGTGTGGGCAGCATTCAGACTTAGAGAAAACAGTACTTTACCACTCTCCTGCCTTTTCCATGGTTATTCTATTGGAAAAGAAACGAGTTTTGGACAACTACCTTTCATTCTTGCCAAACTCTTTGCAGACCCCCGTGCAAGCTTTAGAACAAGATTTTGGATGTTTTCTTTCCTGGCAGAGTTTCTCTTTGCAAGATATGGTGGAAAAGCTTTTTGCTGAGTGTAGAGCGGCAAGACACGCAGAAGACGCAGATACGCAGCTCTCCGAAGCTAAGTGCCGGTCCCGGGCTTCTTTCGGCACAAACCGCTCTCAGGAGCTCCCTGCGCTCGCCACAATGCTCTGTGTGCGAAGAAGCCGCTTCTTCGCCTGCGGGAGAATCGGCGAGCGGCAGCTTCCCAAAGGCGAAGATGCAAGCTGCAGCACACAGGCACAGTGTGGGCAGCCTTCAGACTTAGAGAAAACAGTACTTTACCACTCTCCTGCCTTTTCCATGGTTATTCTATTGGAAAAGAACGAGTTTTGGACAACTACCTTTCATTCTTGCCAAACTCTTTGCAGACCCCCGTGCAAGCTTTAGAACAAGATTTTGGATGTTTTCTTTCCTGGCAGAGTTTCTCCTTGCAAGATATGGTGGAAAAGCTTTTTGCTGAGTGTAGAGCGGCAAGACACGCAGAAGACGCAGATACGCAGCTCTCCGAAGCTAAGTGCCGGTCCCGGGCTTCTTTCGGCACAAACCGCTCTCAGGAGCTCCCTGCGCTCGCCACAATGCTCTGTGTGCGAAGAAGCCGCTTCTTCGCCTGCGGGAGAATCGGCGAGCGGCAGCTTCCCAAAGGCGAAGATGCAAGCTGCAGCACACAGGCACAGTGTGGGCAGCCTTCAGACTTAGAGAAAACAGTACTTTACCACTCTCCTGCCTTTTCCATGGTTATTCTATTGGAAAAGAACGAGTTTTGGACAACTACCTTTCATTCTTGCCAAACTCTTTGCAGACCCCCGTGCAAGCTTTAGAACAAGATTTTGGATGTTTTCTTTCCTGGCAGAGTTTCTCCTTGCAAGATATGGTGGAAAAGCTTTTTGCTGAGTGTAGAGCGGCAAGACACGCAGAAGACGCAGATACGCAGCTCTCCGAAGCTAAGTGCCGGTCCCGGGCTTCTTTCGGCACAAACCGCTCTCAGGAGCTCCCTGCGCTCGCCACAATGCTCTGTGTGTGAAGAAGCCGCTTCTTCGCCTCCGGGAGAATCGGCGAGCGGCAGCTTCCCAAAGGCGAAGATGCAAGCTGCAGCACACAGGCACAGTGTGGGCAGCCTTCAGACTTAGAGAAAACAGTACTTTACCACTCTCCTGCCTTATCCATGGTTATTCTATTGGAAAAGAACGAGTTTTGGACAACTACCTTTCATTCTTGCCAAACTCTTTGCAGACCCCCGTGCAAGCTTTAGAACAAGATTTTGGATGTTTTCTTTCCTGGCAGAGTTTCTCCTTGCAAGATATGGTGGAAAAGCTTTTTGCTGAGTGTAGAGCGGCAAGACACGCAGAAGACGCAGATACGCAGCTCTCCGAAGCTAAGTGCCGGTCCCGGGCTTCTTTCGGCACAAACCGCTCTCAGGAGCTCCCTGCGCTCGCCACAATGCTCTGTGTGCGAAGAAGCCGCTTCTTCGCCTCCGGGAGAATCGGCGAGCGGCAGCTTCCCAAAGGCGAAGATGCAAGCTGCAGCACACAGGCACAGTGTGGGCAGCCTTCAGACTTAGAGAAAACAGTACTTTACCACTCTCCTGCCTTTTCCATGGTTATTCTATTGGAAAAGAACGAGTTTTGGACAACTACCTTTCATTCTTGCCAAACTCTTTGCAGACCCCCGTGCAAGCTTTAGAACAAGATTTTGGATGTTTTCTTTCCTGGCAGAGTTTCTCCTTGCAAGATATGGTGGAAAAGCTTTTTGCTGAGTGTAGAGCGGCAAGACACGCAGAAGACGCAGATACGCAGCTCTCCGAAGCTAAGTGCCGGTCCCGGGGTTCTTTCGGCACAAACCGCTCTCAGGAGCTCCCTGCGCTCGCCACAATGCTCTGTGTGCGAAGAAGCCGCTTCTTCGCCTGCGGGAGAATCGGCGAGCGGCAGCTTCCCAAAGGCGAAGATGCAAGCTGCAGCACACAGGCACAGTGTGGGCAGCCTTCAGACTTAGAGAAAACAGTACTTTACCACTCTCCTGCCTTTTCCATGGTTATTCTATTGGAAAAGAACGAGTTTTGGACAACTACCTTTCATTCTTGCCCAACTCTTTGCAGACCCCCGTGCAAGCTTTAGAACAAGATTTTGGATGTTTTCTTTCCTGGCAGAGTTTCTCCTTGCAAGATATGGTGGAAAAGCTTTTTGCTGAGTGTAGAGCGGCAAGACACGCAGAAGACGCAGATACGCAGCTCTCCGAAGCTAAGTGCCGGTCCCGGGCTTCTTTCGGCACAAACCGCTCTCAGGAGCTCCCTGCGCTCGCCACAATGCTCTGTGTGCGAAGAAGCCGCTTCTTCGCCTGCGGGAGAATCGGCGAGCGGCAGCTTCCCAAAGGCGAAGATGCAAGCTGCAGCACACAGGCACAGTGTGGGCAGCCTTCAGACTTAGAGAAAACAGTACTTTACCACTCTCCTGCCTTTTCCATGGTTATTCTATTGGAAAAGAACGAGTTTTGGACAACTACCTTTCATTCTTGCCAAACTCTTTGCAGACCCCCGTGCAAGCTTTAGAACAAGATTTTGGATGTTTTCTTTCCTGGCAGAGTTTCTCCTTGCAAGATATGGTGGAAAAGCTTTTTGCTGAGTGTAGAGCGGCAAGACACGCAGAAGACGCAGATACGCAGCTCTCCGAAGCTAAGTGCCGGTCCCGGGCTTCTTTCGGCACAAACCGCTCTCAGGAGCTCCCTGCGCTCGCCACAATGCTCTGTGTGCGAAGAAGCCGCTTCTTCGCCTCCGGGAGAATCGGCGAGCGGCAGCTTCCCAAAGGCGAAGATGCAAGCTGCAGCACACAGGCACAGTGTGGGCAGCCTTCAGACTTAGAGAAAACAGTACTTTACCACTCTCCTGCCTTTTCCATGGTTATTCTATTGGAAAAGAACGAGTTTTGGACAACTACCTTTCATTCTTGCCAAACTCTTTGCAGACCCCCGTGCAAGCTTTAGAACAAGATTTTGGATGTTTTCTTTCCTGGCAGAGTTTCTCCTTGCAAGATATGGTGGAAAAGCTTTTTGCTGAGTGTAGAGCGGCAAGACACGCAGAAGATGCAGATACGCAGCTCTCCGAAGCTAAGTGCCGGTCCCGGGCTTCTTTCGGCACAAACCGCTCTCAGGAGCTCCCTGCGCTCGCCACAATGCTCTGTGTGTGAAGAAGCCGCTTCTTCGCCTCCGGGAGAATCGGCGAGCGGCAGCTTCCCAAAGGCGAAGATGCAAGCTGCAGCACACAGGCACAGTGTGGGCAGCCTTCAGACTTAGAGAAAACAGTACTTTACCACTCTCCTGCCTTATCCATGGTTATTCTATTGGAAAAGAATGAGTTTTGGACAACTACCTTTCATTCTTGCCAAACTCTTTGCAGACCCCCGTGCAAGCTTTAGAACAAGATTTTGGATGTTTTCTTTCCTGGCAGAGTTTCTCCTTGCAAGATATGGTGGAAAAGCTTTTTGCTGAGTGTAGAGCGGCAAGACACGCAGAAGACGCAGATACGCAGCTCTCCGAAGCTAAGTGCCGGTCCCGGGCTTCTTTCGGCACAAACCGCTCTCAGGAGCTCCCTGCGCTCGCCACAATGCTCTGTGTGCGAAGAAGCCGCTTCTTCGCCTCCGGGAGAATCGGCGAGCGGCAGCTTCCCAAAGGCGAAGATGCAAGCTGCAGCACACAGGCACAGTGTGGGCAGCCTTCAGACTTAGAGAAAACAGTACTTTACCACTCTCCTGCCTTTTCCATGGTTATTCTATTGGAAAAGAACGAGTTTTGGACAACTACCTTTCATTCTTGCCAAACTCTTTGCAGACCCCCGTGCAAGCTTTAGAACAAGATTTTGGATGTTTTCTTTCCTGGCAGAGTTTCTCCTTGCAAGATATGGTGGAAAAGCTTTTTGCTGAGTGTAGAGCGGCAAGACACGCAGAAGACGCAGATACGCAGCTCTCCGAAGCTAAGTGCCGGTCCCGGGGTTCTTTCGGCACAAACCGCTCTCAGGAGCTCCCTGCGCTCGCCACAATGCTCTGTGTGCGAAGAAGCCGCTTCTTCGCCTGCGGGAGAATCGGCGAGCGGCAGCTTCCCAAAGGCGAAGATGCAAGCTGCAGCACACAGGCACAGTGTGGGCAGCCTTCAGACTTAGAGAAAACAGTACTTTACCACTCTCCTGCCTTTTCCATGGTTATTCTATTGGAAAAGAACGAGTTTTGGACAACTACCTTTCATTCTTGCCCAACTCTTTGCAGACCCCCGTGCAAGCTTTAGAACAAGATTTTGGATGTTTTCTTTCCTGGCAGAGTTTCTCCTTGCAAGATATGGTGGAAAAGCTTTTTGCTGAGTGTAGAGCGGCAAGACACGCAGAAGACGCAGATACGCAGCTCTCCGAAGCTAAGTGCCGGTCCCGGGCTTCTTTCGGCACAAACCGCTCTCAGGAGCTCCCTGCGCTCGCCACAATGCTCTGTGTGCGAAGAAGCCGCTTCTTCGCCTGCGGGAGAATCGGCGAGCGGCAGCTTCCCAAAGGCGAAGATGCAAGCTGCAGCACACAGGCACAGTGTGGGCAGCCTTCAGACTTAGAGAAAACAGTACTTTACCACTCTCCTGCCTTTTCCATGGTTATTCTATTGGAAAAGAACGAGTTTTGGACAACTACCTTTCATTCTTGCCAAACTCTTTGCAGACCCCCGTGCAAGCTTTAGAACAAGATTTTGGATGTTTTCTTTCCTGGCAGAGTTTCTCCTTGCAAGATATGGTGGAAAAGCTTTTTGCTGAGTGTAGAGCGGCAAGACACGCAGAAGACGCAGATACGCAGCTCTCCGAAGCTAAGTGCCGGTCCCGGGCTTCTTTCGGCACAAACCGCTCTCAGGAGCTCCCTGCGCTCGCCACAATGCTCTGTGTGCGAAGAAGCCGCTTCTTCGCCTCCGGGAGAATCGGCGAGCGGCAGCTTCCCAAAGGCGAAGATGCAAGCTGCAGCACACAGGCACAGTGTGGGCAGCATTCAGACTTAGAGAAAACAGTACTTTACCACTCTCCTGCCTTTTCCATGGTTATTCTATTGGAAAAGAACGAGTTTTGGACAACT
Source organism: Molothrus aeneus (assembly GCF_037042795.1). Classification (NCBI taxonomy): domain Eukaryota; kingdom Metazoa; phylum Chordata; class Aves; order Passeriformes; family Icteridae; genus Molothrus; species Molothrus aeneus. The sequence continues at coordinate 124,717 of NW_027098845.1, forward strand.
ACCTTTCATTCTTGCCAAACTCTTTGCAGACCCCCGTGCAAGCTTTAGAACAAGATTTTGGATGTTTTCTTTCCTGGCAGAGTTTCTCCTTGCAAGATATGGTGGAAAAGCTTTTTGCTGAGTGTAGAGCGGCAAGACACGCAGAAGACGCAGATACGCAGCTCTCCGAAGCTAAGTGCCGGTCCCGGGCTTCTTTCGGCACAAACCGCTCTCAGGAGCTCCCTGCGCTCGCCACAATGCTCTGTGTGTGAAGAAGCCGCTTCTTCGCCTCCGGGAGAATCGGCGAGCGGCAGCTTCCCAAAGGCGAAGATGCAAGCTGCAGCACACAGGCACAGTGTGGGCAGCATTCAGACTTAGAGAAAACAGTACTTTACCACTCTCCTGCCTTTTCCATGGTTATTCTATTGGAAAAGAACGAGTTTTGGACAACTACCTTTCATTCTTGCCAAACTCTTTGCAGACCCCCGTGCAAGCTTTAGAACAAGATTTTGGATGTTTTCTTTCCTGGCAGAGTTTCTCCTTGCAAGATATGGTGGAAAAGCTTTTTGCTGAGTGTAGAGCGGCAAGACACGCAGAAGACGCAGATACGCAGCTCTCCGAAGCTAAGTGCCGGTCCCGGGCTTCTTTCGGCACAAACCGCTCTCAGGAGCTCCCTGCGCTCGCCACAATGCTCTGTGTGCGAAGAAGCCGCTTCTTCGCCTGCGGGAGAATCGGCGAGCGGCAGCTTCCCAAAGGCGAAGATGCAAGCTGCAGCACACAGGCACAGTGTGGGCAGCCTTCAGACTTAGAGAAAACAGTACTTTACCACTCTCCTGCCTTTTCCATGGTTATTCTATTGGAAAAGAACGAGTTTTGGACAACTACCTTTCATTCTTGCCAAACTCTTTGCAGACCCCCGTGCAAGCTTTAGAACAAGATTTTGGATGTTTTCTTTCCTGGCAGAGTTTCTCCTTGCAAGATATGGTGGAAAAGCTTTTTGCTGAGTGTAGAGCGGCAAGACACGCAGAAGACGCAGATACGCAGCTCTCCGAAGCTAAGTGCCGGTCCCGGGCTTCTTTCGGCACAAACCGCTCTCAGGAGCTCCCTGCGCTCGCCACAATGCTCTGTGTGCGAAGAAGCCGCTTCTTCGCCTGCGGGAGAATCGGCGAGCGGCAGCTTCCCAAAGGCGAAGATGCAAGCTGCAGCACACAGGCACAGTGTGGGCAGCCTTCAGACTTAGAGAAAACAGTACTTTACCACTCTCCTGCCTTTTCCATGGTTATTCTATTGGAAAAGAACGAGTTTTGGACAACTACCTTTCATTCTTGCCAAACTCTTTGCAGACCCCCGTGCAAGCTTTAGAACAAGATTTTGGATGTTTTCTTTCCTGGCAGAGTTTCTCCTTGCAAGATATGGTGGAAAAGCTTTTTGCTGAGTGTAGAGCGGCAAGACACGCAGAAGACGCAGATACGCAGCTCTCCAAAGCTAAGTGCCGGTCCCGGGCTTCTTTCGGCACAAACCGCTCTCAGGAGCTCCCTGCGCTCGCCACAATGCTCTGTGTGCGAAGAAGCCGCTTCTTCGCCTGCGGGAGAATCGGCGAGCGGCAGCTTCCCAAAGGCGAAGATGCAAGCTGCAGCACACAGGCACAGTATGGGCAGCCTTCAGACTTAGAGAAAACAGTACTTTACCACTCTCCTGCCTTTTCCATGGTTATTCTATTGGAAAAGAACGAGTTTTGGACAACTACCTTTCATTCTTGCCAAACTCTTTGCAGACCCCCGTGCAAGCTTTAGAACAAGATTTTGGATGTTTTCTTTCCTGGCAGAGTTTCTCCTTGCAAGATATGGTGGAAAAGCTTTTGGCTGAGTGTAGAGCGGCAAGACACGCAGAAGACGCAGATACGCAGCTCTCCGAAGCTAAGTGCCGGTCCCGGGCTTCTTTCGGCACAAACCGCTCTCAGGAGCTCCCTGCGCTCGCCACAATGCTCTGTGTGCGAAGAAGCCGCTTCTTCGCCTGCGGGAGAATCGGCGAGCGGCAGCTTCCCAAAGGCGAAGATGCAAGCTGCAGCACACAGGCACAGTGTGGGCAGCCTTCAGACTTAGAGAAAACAGTACTTTACCACTCTCCTGCCTTATCCATGGTTATTCTATTGGAAAAGAACGAGTTTTGGACAACTACCTTTCATTCTTGCCAAACTCTTTGCAGACCCCCGTGCAAGCTTTAGAACAAGATTTTGGATGTTTTCTTTCCTGGCAGAGTTTCTCCTTGCAAGATATGGTGGAAAAGCTTTTGGCTGAGTGTAGAGCGGCAAGACACGCAGAAGATGCAGATACGCAGCTCTCCGAAGCTAAGTGCCGGTCCCGGGCTTCTTTCGGCACAAACCGCTCTCAGGAGCTCCCTGCGCTCGCCACAATGCTCTGTGTGTGAAGAAGCCGCTTCTTCGCCTCCGGGAGAATCGGCGAGCGGCAGCTTCCCAAAGGCGAAGATGCAAGCTGCAGCACACAGGCACAGTGTGGGCAGCCTTCAGACTTAGAGAAAACAGTACTTTACCACTCTCCTGCGTTTTCCATGGTTATTATATTGGAAAAGAACGAGTTTTGGACAACTACCTTTCATTCTTGCCAAACTCTTTGCAGACCTCCGTGCAAGCTTTAGAACAAGATTTTGGATGTTTTCTTTCCTGGCAGAGTTTCTCCTTGCAAGATATGGTGGAAAAGCTTTTTGCTGAGTGTAGAGCGGCAAGACACGCAGAAGACGCAGATACGCAGCTCTCCGAAGCTAAGTGCCGGTCCCGGGCTTCTTTCGGCACAAACCGCTCTCAGGAGCTCCCTGCGCTCGCCACAATGCTCTGTGTGCGAAGAAGCCGCTTCTTCGCCTCCGGGAGAATCGGCGAGCGGCAGCTTCCCAAAGGCGAAGATGCAAGCTGCAGCACACAGGCACAGTGTGGGCAGCATTCAGACTTAGAGAAAACAGTACTTTACCACTCTCCTGCCTTTTCCATGGTTATTCTTTTGGAAAAGAACGAGTTTTGGACAACTACCTTTCATTCTTGCCAAACTCTTTGCAGACCTCCGTGCAAGCTTTAGAACAAGATTTTGGATGTTTTCTTTCCTGGCAGAGTTTCTCCTTGCAAGATATGGTGGAAAAGCTTTTTGCTGAGTGTAGAGCGGCAAGACACGCAGTAGACGCAGATACGCAGCTCTCCGAAGCTAAGTGCCGGTCCCGGGCTTCTTTCGGCACAAACCGCTCTCAGGAGCTCCCCGCGCTCGCCACAATGCTCTGTGTGCGAAGAAGCCGCTTCTTCGCCTCCGGGAGAATCGGCGAGCGGCAGCTTCCCAAAGGCGAAGATGCAAGCTGCAGCACACAGGCACAGTGTGGGCAGCATTCAGACTTAGAGAAAACAGTACTTTACCACTCTCCTGCCTTTTCCATGGTTATTCTATTGGAAAAGAACAAGTTTTGGACAACTACCTTTCATTCTTGCCAAACTCTTTGCAGACCCCCGTGCAAGCTTTAGAACAAGATTTTGGATGTTTTCTTTCCTGGCAGAGTTTCTCCTTGCAAGATATGGTGGAAAAGCTTTTTGCTGAGTGTAGAGCGGCAAGACACGCAGAAGACGCAGATACGCAGCTCTCCGAAGCTAAGTGCCGGTCCCGGGCTTCTTTCGGCACAAACCGCTCTCAGGAGCTCCCTGCGCTCGCCACAATGCTCTGTGTGCGAAGAAGCCGCTTCTTCGCCTGCGGGAGAATCGGCGAGCGGCAGCTTCCCAAAGGCGAAGATGCAAGCTGCAGCACACAGGCACAGTGTGGGCAGCCTTCAGACTTAGAGAAAACAGTACTTTACCACTCTCCTGCCTTATCCATGGTTATTCTATTGGAAAAGAACGAGTTTTGGACAACTACCTTTCATTCTTGCCAAACTCTTTGCAGACCCCCGTGCAAGCTTTAGAACAAGATTTTGGATGTTTTCTTTCCTGGCAGAGTTTCTCCTTGCAAGATATGGTGGAAAAGCTTTTTGCTGAGTGTAGAGCGGCAAGACACGCAGAAGACGCAGATACGCAGCTCTCCGAAGCTAAGTGCCGGTCCCGGGCTTCTTTCGGCACAAACCGCTCTCAGGAGCTCCCTGCGCTCGCCACAATGCTCTGTGTGCGAAGAAGCCGCTTCTTCGCCTGCGGGAGAATCGGCGAGCGGCAGCTTCCCAAAGGCGAAGATGCAAGCTGCAGCACACAGGCACAGTGTGGGCAGCCTTCAGACTTAGAGAAACCAGTACTTTACCACTCTCCTGCCTTTTCCATGGTTATTCTATTGGAAAAGAACGAGTTTTGGACAACTACCTTTCATTCTTGCCAAACTCTTTGCAGACCTCCGTGCAAGCTTTAGAACAAGATTTTGGATGTTTTCTTTCCTGGCAGAGTTTCTCCTTGCAAGATATGGTGGAAAAGCTTTTTGCTGAGTGTAGAGCGGCAAGACACGCAGAAGACGCAGATACGCAGCTCTCCGAAGCTAAGTGCCGGTCCCGGGCTTCTTTCGGCACAAACCGCTCTCAGGAGCTCCCCGCGCTCGCCACAATGCTCTGTGTGCGAAGAAGCCGCTTCTTCGCCTCCGGGAGAATCGGCGAGCGGCAGCTTCCCAAAGGCGAAGATGCAAGCTGCAGCACACAGGCACAGTGTGGGCAGCATTCAGACTTAGAGAAAACAGTACTTTACCACTCTCCTGCCTTTTCCATGGTTATTCTATTGGAAAAGAACGAGTTTTGGACAACTACCTTTCATTCTTGCCAGAGTCTTTGCAGACCCCCGTGCAAGCTTTAGAACAAGATTTTGGATGTTTTCTTTCCTGGCAGAGTTTCTCCTTGCAAGATATGGTGGAAAAGCTTTTTGCTGAGTGTAGAGCGGCAAGACACGCAGAAGACGCAGATACGCAGCTCTCCGAAGCTAAGTGCCGGTCCCGGGCTTCTTTCGGCACAAACCGCTCTCAGGAGCTCCCTGCGCTCGCCACAATGCTCTGTGTGCGAAGAAGCCGCTTCTTCGCCTCCGGGAGAATCGGCGAGCGGCAGCTTCCCAAAGGCGAAGATGCAAGCTGCAGCACACAGGCACAGTGTGGGCAGCCTTCAGACTTAGAGAAAACAGTACTTTACCACTCTCCTGCCTTTTCCATGGTTATTCTATTGGAAAAGAACGAGTTTTGGACAACTACCTTTCATTCTTGCCAAACTCTTTGCAGACCCCCGTGCAAGCTTTAGAACAAGATTTTGGATGTTTTCTTTCCTGGCAGAGTTTCTCCTTGCAAGATATGGTGGAAAAGCTTTTTGCTGAGTGTAGAGCGGCAAGACACGCAGAAGACGCAGATACGCAGCTCTCCAAAGCTAAGTGCCGGTCCCGGGCTTCTTTCGGCACAAACCGCTCTCAGGAGCTCCCTGCGCTCGCCACAATGCTCTGTGTGCGAAGAAGCCGCTTCTTCGCCTGCGGGAGAATCGGCGAGCGGCAGCTTCCCAAAGGCGAAGATGCAAGCTGCAGCACACAGGCACAGTGTGGGCAGCCTTCAGACTTAGAGAAAACAGTACTTTACCACTCTCCTGCCTTTTCCATGGTTATTCTATTGGAAAAGAACGAGTTTTGGACAACTACCTTTCATTCTTGCCAAACTCTTTGCAGACCCCCGTGCAAGCTTTAGAACAAGATTTTGGATGTTTTCTTTCCTGGCAGAGTTTCTCCTTGCAAGATATGGTGGAAAAGCTTTTGGCTGAGTGTAGAGCGGCAAGACACGCAGAAGACGCAGATACGCAGCTCTCCGAAGCTAAGTGCCGGTCCCGGGCTTCTTTCGGCACAAACCGCTCTCAGGAGCTCCCTGCGCTCGCCACAATGCTCTGTGTGCGAAGAAGCCGCTTCTTCGCCTGCGGGAGAATCGGCGAGCGGCAGCTTCCCAAAGGCGAAGATGCAAGCTGCAGCACACAGGCACAGTGTGGGCAGCCTTCAGACTTAGAGAAAACAGTACTTTACCACTCTCCTGCCTTATCCATGGTTATTCTATTGGAAAAGAACGAGTTTTGGACAACTACCTTTCATTCTTGCCAAACTCTTTGCAGACCCCCGTGCAAGCTTTAGAACAAGATTTTGGATGTTTTCTTTCCTGGCAGAGTTTCTCCTTGCAAGATATGGTGGAAAAGCTTTTGGCTGAGTGTAGAGCGGCAAGACACGCAGAAGATGCAGATACGCAGCTCTCCGAAGCTAAGTGCCGGTCCCGGGCTTCTTTCGGCACAAACCGCTCTCAGGAGCTCCCTGCGCTCGCCACAATGCTCTGTGTGTGAAGAAGCTGCTTCTTCGCCTCCGGGAGAATCGGCGAGCGGCAGCTTCCCAAAGGCGAAGATGCAAGCTGCAGCACACAGGCACAGTGTGGGCAGCCTTCAGACTTAGAGAAAACAGTACTTTACCACTCTCCTGCGTTTTCCATGGTTATTATATTGGAAAAGAACGAGTTTTGGACAACTACCTTTCATTCTTGCCAAACTCTTTGCAGACCTCCGTGCAAGCTTTAGAACAAGATTTTGGATGTTTTCTTTCCTGGCAGAGTTTCTCCTTGCAAGATATGGTGGAAAAGCTTTTTGCTGAGTGTAGAGCGGCAAGACACGCAGAAGACGCAGATACGCAGCTCTCCGAAGCTAAGTGCCGGTCCCGGGCTTCTTTCGGCACAAACCGCTCTCAGGAGCTCCCTGCGCTCGCCACAATGCTCTGTGTGCGAAGAAGCCGCTTCTTCGCCTCCGGGAGAATCGGCGAGCGGCAGCTTCCCAAAGGCGAAGATGCAAGCTGCAGCACACAGGCACAGTGTGGGCAGCATTCAGACTTAGAGAAAACAGTACTTTACCACTCTCCTGCCTTTTCCATGGTTATTCTTTTGGAAAAGAACGAGTTTTGGACAACTACCTTTCATTCTTGCCAAACTCTTTGCAGACCTCCGTGCAAGCTTTAGAACAAGATTTTGGATGTTTTCTTTCCTGGCAGAGTTTCTCCTTGCAAGATATGGTGGAAAAGCTTTTTGCTGAGTGTAGAGCGGCAAGACACGCAGTAGACGCAGATACGCAGCTCTCCGAAGCTAAGTGCCGGTCCCGGGCTTCTTTCGGCACAAACCGCTCTCAGGAGCTCCCCGCGCTCGCCACAATGCTCTGTGTGCGAAGAAGCCGCTTCTTCGCCTCCGGGAGAATCGGCGAGCGGCAGCTTCCCAAAGGCGAAGATGCAAGCTGCAGCACACAGGCACAGTGTGGGCAGCATTCAGACTTAGAGAAAACAGTACTTTACCACTCTCCTGCCTTTTCCATGGTTATTCTATTGGAAAAGAACGAGTTTTGGACAACTACCTTTCATTCTTGCCAAACTCTTTGCAGACCCCCGTGCAAGCTTTAGAACAAGATTTTGGATGTTTTCTTTCCTGGCAGAGTTTCTCCTTGCAAGATATGGTGGAAAAGCTTTTTGCTGAGTGTAGAGCGGCAAGACACGCAGAAGACGCAGATACGCAGCTCTCCGAAGCTAAGTGCCGGTCCCGGGCTTCTTTCGGCACAAACCGCTCTCAGGAGCTCCCTGCGCTCGCCACAATGCTCTGTGTGCGAAGAAGCCGCTTCTTCGCCTGCGGGAGAATCGGCGAGCGGCAGCTTCCCAAAGGCGAAGATGCAAGCTGCAGCACACAGGCACAGTGTGGGCAGCCTTCAGACTTAGAGAAAACAGTACTTTACCACTCTCCTGCCTTATCCATGGTTATTCTATTGGAAAAGAACGAGTTTTGGACAACTACCTTTCATTCTTGCCAAACTCTTTGCAGACCCCCGTGCAAGCTTTAGAACAAGATTTTGGATGTTTTCTTTCCTGGCAGAGTTTCTCCTTGCAAGATATGGTGGAAAAGCTTTTTGCTGAGTGTAGAGCGGCAAGACACGCAGAAGACGCAGATACGCAGCTCTCCGAAGCTAAGTGCCGGTCCCGGGCTTCTTTCGGCACAAACCGCTCTCAGCAGCTCCCTGCGCTCGCCACAATGCTCTGTGTGCGAAGAAGCCGCTTCTTCGCCTGCGGGAGAATCGGCGAGCGGCAGCTTCCCAAAGGCGAAGATGCAAGCTGCAGCACACAGGCACAGTGTGGGCAGCCTTCAGACTTAGAGAAACCAGTACTTTACCACTCTCCTGCGTTTTCCATGGTTATTATATTGGAAAAGAACGAGTTTTGGACAACTACCTTTCATTCTTGCCAAACTCTTTGCAGACCTCCGTGCAAGCTTTAGAACAAGATTTTGGATGTTTTCTTTCCTGGCAGAGTTTCTCCTTGCAAGATATGGTGGAAAAGCTTTTTGCTGAGTGTAGAGCGGCAAGACACGCAGAAGACGCAGATACGCAGCTCTCCGAAGCTAAGTGCCGGTCCCGGGCTTCTTTCGGCACAAACCGCTCTCAGGAGCTCCCCGCGCTCGCCACAATGCTCTGTGTGCGAAGAAGCCGCTTCTTCGCCTCCGGGAGAATCGGCGAGCGGCAGCTTCCCAAAGGCGAAGATGCAAGCTGCAGCACACAGGCACAGTGTGGGCAGCATTCAGACTTAGAGAAAACAGTACTTTACCACTCTCCTGCCTTTTCCATGGTTATTCTATTGGAAAAGAACGAGTTTTGGACAACTACCTTTCATTCTTGCCAGAGTCTTTGCAGACCCCCGTGCAAGCTTTAGAACAAGATTTTGGATGTTTTCTTTCCTGGCAGAGTTTCTCCTTGCAAGATATGGTGGAAAAGCTTTTTGCTGAGTGTAGAGCGGCAAGACACGCAGAAGACGCAGATACGCAGCTCTCCGAAGCTAAGTGCCGGTCCCGGGCTTCTTTCGGCACAAACCGCTCTCAGGAGCTCCCTGCGCTTGCCACAATGCTCTGTGTGCGAAGAAGCCGCTTCTTCGCCTCCGGGAGAATCGGCGAGCGGCAGCTTCCCAAAGGCGAAGATGCAAGCTGCAGCACACAGGCACAGTGTGGGCAGCCTTCAGACTTAGAGAAAACAGTACTTTACCACTCTCCTGCCTTTTCCATGGTTATTCTATTGGAAAAGAACGAGTTTTGGACAACTACCTTTCATTCTTGCCAAACTCTTTGCAGACCCCCGTGCAAGCTTTAGAACAAGATTTTGGATGTTTTCTTTCCTGGCAGAGTTTCTCCTTGCAAGATATGGTGGAAAAGCTTTTTGCTGAGTGTAGAGCGGCAAGACACGCAGAAGACGCAGATACGCAGCTCTCCAAAGCTAAGTGCCGGTCCCGGGCTTCTTTCGGCACAAACCGCTCTCAGGAGCTCCCTGCGCTCGCCACAATGCTCTGTGTGCGAAGAAGCCGCTTCTTCGCCTGCGGGAGAATCGGCGAGCGGCAGCTTCCCAAAGGCGAAGATGCAAGCTGCAGCACACAGGCACAGTGTGGGCAGCCTTCAGACTTAGAGAAAACAGTACTTTACCACTCTCCTGCCTTTTCCATGGTTATTCTATTGGAAAAGAACGAGTTTTGGACAACTACCTTTCATTCTTGCCAAACTCTTTGCAGACCCCCGTGCAAGCTTTAGAACAAGATTTTGGATGTTTTCTTTCCTGGCAGAGTTTCTCCTTGCAAGATATGGTGGAAAAGCTTTTGGCTGAGTGTAGAGCGGCAAGACACGCAGAAGACGCAGATACGCAGCTCTCCGAAGCTAAGTGCCGGTCCCGGGCTTCTTTCGGCACAAACCGCTCTCAGGAGCTCCCTGCGCTCGCCACAATGCTCTGTGTGCGAAGAAGCCGCTTCTTCGCCTCCGGGAGAATCGGCGAGCGGCAGCTTCCCAAAGGCGAAGATGCAAGCTGCAGCACACAGGCACAGTGTGGGCAGCCTTCAGACTTAGAGAAAACAGTACTTTACCACTCTCCTGCCTTATCCATGGTTATTCTATTGGAAAAGAACGAGTTTTGGACAACTACCTTTCATTCTTGCCAAACTCTTTGCAGACCCCCGTGCAAGCTTTAGAACAAGATTTTGGATGTTTTCTTTCCTGGCAGAGTTTCTCCTTGCAAGATATGGTGGAAAAGCTTTTTGCTGAGTGTAGAGCGGCAAGACACGCAGAAGACGCAGATACGCAGCTCTCCGAAGCTAAGTGCCGGTCCCGGGCTTCTTTCGGCACAAACCGCTCTCAGGAGCTCCCTGCGCTCGCCACAATGCTCTGTGTGCGAAGAAGCCGCTTCTTCGCCTCCGGGAGAATCGGCGAGCGGCAGCTTCCCAAAGGCGAAGATGCAAGCTGCAGCACACAGGCACAGTGTGGGCAGCCTTCAGACTTAGAGAAAACAGTACTTTACCACTCTCCTGCCTTTTCCATGGTTATTATATTGGAAAAGAACGAGTTTTGGACAACTACCTTTCATTCTTGCCAAACTCTTTGCAGACCTCCGTGCAAGCTTTAGAACAAGATATTGGATGTTTTCTTTCCTGGCAGAGTTTCTCCTTGCAAGATATGGTGGAAAAGCTTTTTGCTGAGTGTAGAGCGGCAAGACACGCAGAAGACGCAGATACGCAGCTCTCCGAAGCTAAGTGCCGGTCCCGGGCTTCTTTCGGCACAAACCGCTCTCAGGAGCTCCCTGCGCTCGCCACAATGCTCTGTGTGCGAAGAAGCCGCTTCTTCGCCTCCGGGAGAATCGGCGAGCGGCAGCTTCCCAAAGGCGAAGATGCAAGCTGCAGCACACAGGCACAGTGTGGGCAGCATTCAGACTTAGAGAAAACAGTACTTTACCACTCTCCTGCCTTTTCCATGGTTATTCTTTTGGAAAAGAACGAGTTTTGGACAACTACCTTTCATTCTTGCCAAACTCTTTGCAGACCTCCGTGCAAGCTTTAGAACAAGATTTTGGATGTTTTCTTTCCTGGCAGAGTTTCTCCTTGCAAGATATGGTGGAAAAGCTTTTTGCTGAGTGTAGAGCGGCAAGACACGCAGTAGACGCAGATACGCAGCTCTCCGAAGCTAAGTGCCGGTCCCGGGCTTCTTTCGGCACAAACCGCTCTCAGGAGCTCCCCGCGCTCGCCACAATGCTCTGTGTGCGAAGAAGCCGCTTCTTCGCCTCCGGGAGAATCGGCGAGCGGCAGCTTCCCAAAGGCGAAGATGCAAGCTGCAGCACACAGGCACAGTGTGGGCAGCATTCAGACTTAGAGAAAACAGTACTTTACCACTCTCCTGCCTTTTCCATGGTTATTCTATTGGAAAAGAAGGAGTTTTGGACAACTACCTTTCATTCTTGCCAAACTCTTTGCAGACCCCCGTGCAAGCTTTAGAACAAGATTTTGGATGTTTTCTTTCCTGGCAGAGTTTCTCCTTGCAAGATATGGTGGAAAAGCTTTTTGCTGAGTGTAGAGCGGCAAGACACGCAGAAGACGCAGATACGCAGCTCTCCGAAGCTAAGTGCCGGTCCCGGGCTTCTTTCGGCACAAACCGCTCTCAGGAGCTCCCTGCGCTCGCCACAATGCTCTGTGTGCGAAGAAGCCGCTTCTTCGCCTGCGGGAGAATCGGCGAGCGGCAGCTTCCCAAAGGCGAAGATGCAAGCTGCAGCACACAGGCACAGTGTGGGCAGCCTTCAGACTTAGAGAAAACAGTACTTTACCACTCTCCTGCCTTTTCCATGGTTATTCTATTGGAAAAGAACGAGTTTTGGACAACTACCTTTCATTCTTGCCAAACTCTTTGCAGACCCCCGTGCAAGCTTTAGAACAAGATTTTGGATGTTTTCTTTCCTGGCAGAGTTTCTCCTTGCAAGATATGGTGGAAAAGCTTTTTGCTGAGTGTAGAGCGGCAAGACACGCAGAAGACGCAGATACGCAGCTCTCCGAAGCTAAGTGCCGGTCCCGGGCTTCTTTCGGCACAAACCGCTCTCAGGAGCTCCCTGCGCTCGCCACAATGCTCTGTGTGCGAAGAAGCCGCTTCTTCGCCTGCGGGAGAATCGGCGAGCGGCAGCTTCCCAAAGGCGAAGATGCAAGCTGCAGCACACAGGCACAGTGTGGGCAGCCTTCAGACTTAGAGAAACCAGTACTTTACCACTCTCCTGCGTTTTCCATGGTTATTATATTGGAAAAGAACGAGTTTTGGACAACTACCTTTCATTCTTGCCAAACTCTTTGCAGACCTCCGTGCAAGCTTTAGAACAAGATTTTGGATGTTTTCTTTCCTGGCAGAGTTTCTCCTTGCAAGATATGGTGGAAAAGCTTTTTGCTGAGTGTAGAGCGGCAAGACACGCAGAAGACGCAGATACGCAGCTCTCCGAAGCTAAGTGCCGGTCCCGGGCTTCTTTCGGCACAAACCGCTCTCAGGAGCTCCCCGCGCTCGCCACAATGCTCTGTGTGCGAAGAAGCCGCTTCTTCGCCTCCGGGAGAATCGGCGAGCGGCAGCTTCCCAAAGGCGAAGATGCAAGCTGCAGCACACAGGCACAGTGTGGGCAGCATTCAGACTTAGAGAAAACAGTACTTTACCACTCTCCTGCCTTTTCCATGGTTATTCTATTGGAAAAGAACGAGTTTTGGACAACTACCTTTCATTCTTGCCAAACTCTTTGCAGACCCCCGTGCAAGCTTTAGAACAAGATTTTGGATGTTTTCTTTCCTGGCAGAGTTTCTCCTTGCAAGATATGGTGGAAAAGCTTTTTGCTGAGTGTAGAGCGGCAAGACACGCAGAAGACGCAGATACGCAGCTCTCCGAAGCTAAGTGCCGGTCCCGGGCTTCTTTCGGCACAAACCGCTCTCAGGAGCTCCCTGCGCTCGCCACAATGCTCTGTGTGCGAAGAAGCCGCTTCTTCGCCTGCGGGAGAATCGGCGAGCGGCAGCTTCCCAAAGGCGAAGATGCAAGCTGCAGCACACAGGCACAGTGTGGGCAGCCTTCAGACTTAGAGAAAACAGTACTTTACCACTCTCCTGCCTTTTCCATGGTTATTCTATTGGAAAAGAACGAGTTTTGGACAACTACCTTTCATTCTTGCCAAACTCTTTGCAGACCCCCGTGCAAGCTTTAGAACAAGATTTTGGATGTTTTCTTTCCTGGCAGAGTTTCTCCTTGCAAGATATGGTGGAAAAGCTTTTTGCTGAGTGTAGAGCGGCAAGACACGCAGAAGACGCAGATACGCAGCTCTCCAAAGCTAAGTGCCGGTCCCGGGCTTCTTTCGGCACAAACCGCTCTCAGGAGCTCCCTGCGCTCGCCACAATGCTCTGTGTGCGAAGAAGCCGCTTCTTCGCCTGCGGGAGAATCGGCGAGCGGCAGCTTCCCAAAGGCGAAGATGCAAGCTGCAGCACACAGGCACAGTGTGGGCAGCCTTCAGACTTAGAGAAAACAGTACTTTACCACTCTCCTGCCTTTTCCATGGTTATTCTATTGGAAAAGAACGAGTTTTGGACAACTACCTTTCATTCTTGCCAAACTCTTTGCAGACCTGCGTGCAAGCTTTAGAACAAGATTTTGGATGTTTTCTTTCCTGGCAGAGTTTCTCCTTGCAAGATATGGTGGAAAAGCTTTTGGCTGAGTGTAGAGCGGCAAGACACGCAGAAGACGCAGATACGCAGCTCTCCGAAGCTAAGTGCCGGTCCCGGGCTTCTTTCGGCACAAACCGCTCTCAGGAGCTCCCTGCGCTCGCCACAATGCTCTGTGTGTGAAGAAGCCGCTTCTTCGCCTCCGGGAGAATCGGCGAGCGGCAGCTTCCCAAAGGCGAAGATGCAAGCTGCAGCACACAGGCACAGTGTGGGCAGCATTCAGACTTAGAGAAAACAGTACTTTACCACTCTCCTGCCTTTTCCATGGTTATTCTATTGGAAAAGAACGAGTTTTGGACAACTACCTTTCATTCTTGCCAAACTCTTTGCAGACCTCCGTGCAAGCTTTAGAACAAGATTTTGGATGTTTTCTTTCCTGGCAGAGTTTCTCCTTGCAAGATATGGTGGAAAAGCTTTTGGCTGAGTGTAGAGCGGCAAGACACGCAGAAGACGCAGATACGCAGCTCTCCGAAGCTAAGTGCCGGTCCCGGGCTTCTTTCGGCACAAACCGCTCTCAGGAGCTCCCTGCGCTCGCCACAATGCTCTGTGTGCGAAGAAGCCGCTTCTTCGCCTCCGGGAGAATCGGCGAGCGGCAGCTTCCCAAAGGCGAAGATGCAAGCTGCAGCACACAGGCACAGTGTGGGCAGCCTTCAGACTTAGAGAAAACAGTACTTTACCACTCTCCTGCCTTTTCCATGGTTATTCTATTGGAAAAGAACGAGTTTTGGACAACTACCTTTCATTCTTGCCAAACTCTTTGCAGACCTGCGTGCAAGCTTTAGAACAAGATTTTGGATGTTTTCTTTCCTGGCAGAGTTTCTCCTTGCAAGATATGGTGGAAAAGCTTTTGGCTGAGTGTAGAGCGGCAAGACACGCAGAAGACGCAGATACGCAGCTCTCCGAAGCTAAGTGCCGGTCCCGGGCTTCTTTCGGCACAAACCGCTCTCAGGAGCTCCCTGCGCTCGCCACAATGCTCTGTGTGTGAAGAAGCCGCTTCTTCGCCTCCGGGAGAATCGGCGAGCGGCAGCTTCCCAAAGGCGAAGATGCAAGCTGCAGCACACAGGCACAGTGTGGGCAGCCTTCAGACTTAGAGAAAACAGTACTTTACCACTCTCCTGCCTTTTCCATGGTTATTCTATTGGAAAAGAACGAGTTTTGGACAACTACCTTTCATTCTTGCCAAACTCTTTGCAGACCTCCGTGCAAGCTTTAGAACAAGATTTTGGATGTTTTCTTTCCTGGCAGAGTTTCTCCTTGCAAGATATGGTGGAAAAGCTTTTGGCTGAGTGTAGAGCGGCAAGACACGCAGAAGACGCAGATACGCAGCTCTCCGAAGCTAAGTGCCGGTCCCGGGCTTCTTTCGGCACAAACCGCTCTCAGGAGCTCCCTGCGCTCGCCACAATGCTCTGTGTGCGAAGAAGCCGCTTCTTCGCCTCCGGGAGAATCGGCGAGCGGCAGCTTCCCAAAGGCGAAGATGCAAGCTGCAGCACACAGGCACAGTGTGGGCAGCCTTCAGACTTAGAGAAAACAGTACTTTACCACTCTCCTGCCTTTTCCATGGTTATTCTATTGGAAAAGAACGAGTTTTGGACAACTACCTTTCATTCTTGCCAAACTCTTTGCAGACCTGCGTGCAAGCTTTAGAACAAGATTTTGGATGTTTTCTTTCCTGGCAGAGTTTCTCCTTGCAAGATATGGTGGAAAAGCTTTTTGCTGAGTGTAGAGCGGCAAGACACGCAGAAGACGCAGATACGCAGCTCTCCGAAGCTAAGTGCCGGTCCCGGGCTTCTTTCGGCACAAACCGCTCTCAGGAGCTCCCTGCGCTCGCCACAATGCTCTGTGTGCGAAGAAGCCGCTTCTTCGCCTCCGGGAGAATCGGCGAGCGGCAGCTTCCCAAAGGCGAAGATGCAAGCTGCAGCAAACAGGCACAGTGTGGGCAGCATTCAGACTTAGAGAAAACAGTACTTTACCACTCTCCTGCCTTTTCCATGGTTATTCTATTGGAAAAGAACGAGTTTTGGACAACTACCTTTCATTCTTGCCAAACTCTTTGCAGACCCCCGTGCAAGCTTTAGAACAAGATTTTGGATGTTTTCTTTCCTGGCAGAGTTTCTCTTTGCAAGATATGGTGGAAAAGCTTTTTGCTGAGTGTAGAGCGGCAAGACACGCAGAAGACGCAGATACGCAGCTCTCCGAAGCTAAGTGCCGGTCCCGGGCTTCTTTCGGCACAAACCGCTCTCAGGAGCTCCCTGCGCTCGCCACAATGCTCTGTGTGCGAAGAAGCCGCTTCTTCGCCTGCGGGAGAATCGGCGAGCGGCAGCTTCCCAAAGGCGAAGATGCAAGCTGCAGCACACAGGCACAGTGTGGGCAGCCTTCAGACTTAGAGAAAACAGTACTTTACCACTCTCCTGCCTTTTCCATGGTTATTCTATTGGAAAAGAACGAGTTTTGGACAACTACCTTTCATTCTTGCCAAACTCTTTGCAGACCCCCGTGCAAGCTTTAGAACAAGATTTTGGATGTTTTCTTTCCTGGCAGAGTTTCTCCTTGCAAGATATGGTGGAAAAGCTTTTGGCTGAGTGTAGAGCGGCAAGACACGCAGAAGACGCAGATACGCAGCTCTCCGAAGCTAAGTGCCGGTCCCGGGCTTCTTTCGGCACAAACCGCTCTTAGGAGCTCCCTGCGCTCGCCACAATGCTCTGTGTGCGAAGAAGCCGCTTCTTCGCCTCCGGGAGAATCGGCGAGCGGCAGCTTCCCAAAGGCGAAGATGCAAGCTGCAGCACACAGGCACAGTGTGGGCAGCCTTCAGACTTAGAGAAAACAGTACTTTACCACTCTCCTGCCTTTTCCATGGTTATTCTATTGGAAAAGAACGAGTTTTGGACAACTACCTTTCATTCTTGCCAAACTCTTTGCAGACCCCCGTGCAAGCTTTAGAACAAGATTTTGGATGTTTTCTTTCCTGGCAGAGTTTCTCCTTGCAAGATATGGTGGAAAAGCTTTTGGCTGAGTGTAGAGCGGCAAGACACGCAGAAGACGCAGATACGCAGCTCTCCGAAGCTAAGTGCCGGTCCCGGGCTTCTTTCGGCACAAACCGCTCTCAGGAGCTCCCTGCGCTCGCCACAATGCTCTGTGTGTGAAGAAGCCGCTTCTTCGCCTCCGGGAGAATCGGCGAGCAGCAGCTTCCCAAAGGCGAAGATGCAAGCTGCAGCACACAGGCACAGTGTGGGCAGCCTTCAGACTTAGAGAAAACAGTACTTTACCACTCTCCTGCCTTATCCATGGTTATTCTATTGGAAAAGAACGAGTTTTGGACAACTACCTTTCATTCTTGCCAAACTCTTTGCAGACCCCCGTGCAAGCTTTAGAACAAGATTTTGGATGTTTTCTTTCCTGGCAGAGTTTCTCCTTGCAAGATATGGTGGAAAAGCTTTTTGCTGAGTGTAGAGCGGCAAGACACGCAGAAGACGCAGATACGCAGCTCTCCGAAGCTAAGTGCCGGTCCCGGGCTTCTTTCGGCACAAACCGCTCTCAGGAGCTCCCTGCGCTCGCCACAATGCTCTGTGTGCGAAGAAGCCGCTTCTTCGCCTCCGGGAGAATCGGCGAGCGGCAGCTTCCCAAAGGCGAAGATGCAAGCTGCAGCACACAGGCACAGTGTGGGCAGCCTTCAGACTTAGAGAAAACAGTACTTTACCACTCTCCTGCCTTTTCCATGGTTATTCTATTGGAAAAGAACGAGTTTTGGACAACTACCTTTCATTCTTGCCCAACTCTTTGCAGACCCCCGTGCAAGCTTTAGAACAAGATTTTGGATGTTTTCTTTCCTGGCAGAGTTTCTCCTTGCAAGATATGGTGGAAAAGCTTTTGGCTGAGTGTAGAGCGGCAAGACACGCAGAAGACGCAGATACGCAGCTCTCCGAAGCTAAGTGCCGGTCCCGGGCTTCTTTCGGCACAAACCGCTCTCAGGAGCTCCCTGCGCTCGCCACAATGCTCTGTGTGCGAAGAAGCCGCTTCTTCGCCTGCGGGAGAATCGGCGAGCGGCAGCTTCCCAAAGGCGAAGATGCAAGCTGCAGCACACAGGCACAGTGTGGGCAGCCTTCAGACTTAGAGAAAACAGTACTTTACCACTCTCCTGCCTTTTCCATGGTTATTCTATTGGAAAAGAACGAGTTTTGGACAACTACCTTTCATTCTTGCCAAACTCTTTGCAGACCCCCGTGCAAGCTTTAGAACAAGATTTTGGATGTTTTCTTTCCTGGCAGAGTTTCTCCTTGCAAGATATGGTGGAAAAGCTTTTGGCTGAGTGTAGAGCGGCAAGACACGCAGAAGACGCAGATACGCAGCTCTCCGAAGCTAAGTGCCGGTCCCGGGCTTCTTTCGGCACAAACCGCTCTCAGGAGCTCCCTGCGCTCGCCACAATGCTCTGTGTGCGAAGAAGCCGCTTCTTCGCCTGCGGGAGAATCGGCGAGCGGCAGCTTCCCAAAGGCGAAGATGCAAGCTGCAGCACACAGGCACAGTGTGGGCAGCCTTCAGACTTAGAGAAAACAGTACTTTACCACTCTCCTGCCTTATCCATGGTTATTCTATTGGAAAAGAACGAGTTTTGGACAACTACCTTTCATTCTTGCCAAACTCTTTGCAGACCCCCGTGCAAGCTTTAGAACAAGATTTTGGATGTTTTCTTTCCTGGCAGAGTTTCTCCTTGCAAGATATGGTGGAAAAGCTTTTGGCTGAGTGTAGAGCGGCAAGACACGCAGAAGACGCAGATACGCAGCTCTCCGAAGCTAAGTGCCGGTCCCGGGCTTCTTTCGGCACAAACCGCTCTCAGGAGCTCCCTGCGCTCGCCACAATGCTCTGTGTGCGAAGAAGCCGCTTCTTCGCCTCCGGGAGAATCGGCGAGCGGCAGCTTCCCAAAGGCGAAGATGCAAGCTGCAGCACACAGGCACAGTGTGGGCAGCCTTCAGACTTAGAGAAACCAGTACTTTACCACTCTCCTGCGTTTTCCATGGTTATTATATTGGAAAAGAACGAGTTTTGGACAACTACCTTTCATTCTTGCCAAACTCTTTGCAGACCTCCGTGCAAGCTTCAGAACAAGATTTTGGATGTTTTCTTTCCTGGCAGAGTTTCTCCTTGCAAGATATGGTGGAAAAGCTTTTTGCTGAGTGTAGAGCGGCAAGACACGCAGAAGACGCAGATACGCAGCTCTCCGAAGCTAAGTGCCGGTCCCGGGCTTCTTTCGGCACAAACCGCTCTCAGGAGCTCCCTGCGCTCGCCACAATGCTCTGTGTGCGAAGAAGCCGCTTCTTCGCCTGCGGGAGAATCGGCGAGCGGCAGCTTCCCAAAGGCGAAGATGCAAGCTGCAGCACACAGGCACAGTGTGGGCAGCATTCAGACTTAGAGAAAACAGTACTTTACCACTCTCCTGCCTTTTCCATGGTTATTCTATTGGAAAAGAACGAGTTTTGGACAACTACCTTTCATTCTTGCCAAACTCTTTGCAGACCCCCGTGCAAGCTTTAGAACAAGATTTTGGATGTTTTCTTTCCTGGCAGAGTTTCTCTTTGCAAGATATGGTGGAAAAGCTTTTTGCTGAGTGTAGAGCGGCAAGACACGCAGAAGACGCAGATACGCAGCTCTCCGAAGCTAAGTGCCGGTCCCGGGCTTCTTTCGGCACAAACCGCTCTCAGGAGCTCCCTGCGCTCGCCACAATGCTCTGTGTGCGAAGAAGCCGCTTCTTCGCCTGCGGGAGAATCGGCGAGCGGCAGCTTCCCAAAGGCGAAGATGCAAGCTGCAGCACACAGGCACAGTGTGGGCAGCCTTCAGACTTAGAGAAAACAGTACTTTACCACTCTCCTGCCTTTTCCATGGTTATTCTATTGGAAAAGAACGAGTTTTGGACAACTACCTTTCATTCTTGCCAAACTCTTTGCAGACCCCCGTGCAAGCTTTAGAACAAGATTTTGGATGTTTTCTTTCCTGGCAGAGTTTCTCCTTGCAAGATATGGTGGAAAAGCTTTTGGCTGAGTGTAGAGCGGCAAGACACGCAGAAGACGCAGATACGCAGCTCTCCGAAGCTAAGTGCCGGTCCCGGGCTTCTTTCGGCACAAACCGCTCTTAGGAGCTCCCTGCGCTCGCCACAATGCTCTGTGTGCGAAGAAGCCGCTTCTTCGCCTCCGGGAGAATCGGCGAGCGGCAGCTTCCCAAAGGCGAAGATGCAAGCTGCAGCACACAGGCACAGTGTGGGCAGCCTTCAGACTTAGAGAAAACAGTACTTTACCACTCTCCTGCCTTTTCCATGGTTATTCTATTGGAAAAGAACGAGTTTTGGACAACTACCTTTCATTCTTGCCAAACTCTTTGCAGACCCCCGTGCAAGCTTTAGAACAAGATTTTGGATGTTTTCTTTCCTGGCAGAGTTTCTCCTTGCAAGATATGGTGGAAAAGCTTTTGGCTGAGTGTAGAGCGGCAAGACACGCAGAAGACGCAGATACGCAGCTCTCCGAAGCTAAGTGCCGGTCCCGGGCTTCTTTCGGCACAAACCGCTCTCAGGAGCTCCCTGCGCTCGCCACAATGCTCTGTGTGTGAAGAAGCCGCTTCTTCGCCTCCGGGAGAATCGGCGAGCAGCAGCTTCCCAAAGGCGAAGATGCAAGCTGCAGCACACAGGCACAGTGTGGGCAGCCTTCAGACTTAGAGAAAACAGTACTTTACCACTCTCCTGCCTTATCCATGGTTATTCTATTGGAAAAGAACGAGTTTTGGACAACTACCTTTCATTCTTGCCAAACTCTTTGCAGACCCCCGTGCAAGCTTTAGAACAAGATTTTGGATGTTTTCTTTCCTGGCAGAGTTTCTCCTTGCAAGATATGGTGGAAAAGCTTTTTGCTGAGTGTAGAGCGGCAAGACACGCAGAAGACGCAGATACGCAGCTCTCCGAAGCTAAGTGCCGGTCCCGGGCTTCTTTCGGCACAAACCGCTCTCAGGAGCTCCCTGCGCTCGCCACAATGCTCTGTGTGCGAAGAAGCCGCTTCTTCGCCTCCGGGAGAATCGGCGAGCGGCAGCTTCCCAAAGGCGAAGATGCAAGCTGCAGCACACAGGCACAGTGTGGGCAGCCTTCAGACTTAGAGAAAACAGTACTTTACCACTCTCCTGCCTTTTCCATGGTTATTCTATTGGAAAAGAACGAGTTTTGGACAACTACCTTTCATTCTTGCCCAACTCTTTGCAGACCCCCGTGCAAGCTTTAGAACAAGATTTTGGATGTTTTCTTTCCTGGCAGAGTTTCTCCTTGCAAGATATGGTGGAAAAGCTTTTGGCTGAGTGTAGAGCGGCAAGACACGCAGAAGACGCAGATACGCAGCTCTCCGAAGCTAAGTGCCGGTCCCGGGCTTCTTTCGGCACAAACCGCTCTCAGGAGCTCCCTGCGCTCGCCACAATGCTCTGTGTGCGAAGAAGCCGCTTCTTCGCCTGCGGGAGAATCGGCGAGCGGCAGCTTCCCAAAGGCGAAGATGCAAGCTGCAGCACACAGGCACAGTGTGGGCAGCCTTCAGACTTAGAGAAAACAGTACTTTACCACTCTCCTGCCTTTTCCATGGTTATTCTATTGGAAAAGAACGAGTTTTGGACAACTACCTTTCATTCTTGCCAAACTCTTTGCAGACCCCCGTGCAAGCTTTAGAACAAGATTTTGGATGTTTTCTTTCCTGGCAGAGTTTCTCCTTGCAAGATATGGTGGAAAAGCTTTTGGCTGAGTGTAGAGCGGCAAGACACGCAGAAGACGCAGATACGCAGCTCTCCGAAGCTAAGTGCCGGTCCCGGGCTTCTTTCGGCACAAACCGCTCTCAGGAGCTCCCTGCGCTCGCCACAATGCTCTGTGTGCGAAGAAGCCGCTTCTTCGCCTGCGGGAGAATCGGCGAGCGGCAGCTTCCCAAAGGCGAAGATGCAAGCTGCAGCACACAGGCACAGTGTGGGCAGCCTTCAGACTTAGAGAAAACAGTACTTTACCACTCTCCTGCCTTATCCATGGTTATTCTATTGGAAAAGAACGAGTTTTGGACAACTACCTTTCATTCTTGCCAAACTCTTTGCAGACCCCCGTGCAAGCTTTAGAACAAGATTTTGGATGTTTTCTTTCCTGGCAGAGTTTCTCCTTGCAAGATATGGTGGAAAAGCTTTTGGCTGAGTGTAGAGCGGCAAGACACGCAGAAGACGCAGATACGCAGCTCTCCGAAGCTAAGTGCCGGTCCCGGGCTTCTTTCGGCACAAACCGCTCTCAGGAGCTCCCTGCGCTCGCCACAATGCTCTGTGTGCGAAGAAGCCGCTTCTTCGCCTCCGGGAGAATCGGCGAGCGGCAGCTTCCCAAAGGCGAAGATGCAAGCTGCAGCACACAGGCACAGTGTGGGCAGCCTTCAGACTTAGAGAAACCAGTACTTTACCACTCTCCTGCGTTTTCCATGGTTATTATATTGGAAAAGAACGAGTTTTGGACAACTACCTTTCATTCTTGCCAAACTCTTTGCAGACCTCCGTGCAAGCTTCAGAACAAGATTTTGGATGTTTTCTTTCCTGGCAGAGTTTCTCCTTGCAAGATATGGTGGAAAAGCTTTTTGCTGAGTGTAGAGCGGCAAGACACGCAGAAGACGCAGATACGCAGCTCTCCGAAGCTAAGTGCCGGTCCCGGGCTTCTTTCGGCACAAACCGCTCTCAGGAGCTCCCTGCGCTCGCCACAATGCTCTGTGTGCGAAGAAGCCGCTTCTTCGCCTCCGGGAGAATCGGCGAGCGGCAGCTTCCCAAAGGCGAAGATGCAAGCTGCAGCACACAGGCACAGTGTGGGCAGCATTCAGACTTAGAGAAAACAGTACTTTACCACTCTCCTGCCTTTTCCATGGTTATTCTTTTGGAAAAGAACGAGTTTTGGACAACTACCTTTCATTCTTGCCAAACTCTTTGCAGACCTCCGTGCAAGCTTTAGAACAAGATTTTGGATGTTTTCTTTCCTGGCAGAGTTTCTCCTTGCAAGATATGGTGGAAAAGCTTTTTGCTGAGTGTAGAGCGGCAAGACACGCAGTAGACGCAGATACGCAGCTCTCCGAAGCTAAGTGCCGGTCCCGGGCTTCTTTCGGCACAAACCGCTCTCAGGAGCTCCCCGCGCTCGCCACAATGCTCTGTGTGCGAAGAAGCCGCTTCTTCGCCTCCGGGAGAATCGGCGAGCGGCAGCTTCCCAAAGGCGAAGATGCAAGCTGCAGCACACAGGCACAGTGTGGGCAGCCTTCAGACTTAGAGAAAACAGTACTTTACCACTCTCCTGCCTTTTCCATGGTTATTCTATTGGAAAAGAACGAGTTTTGGACAACTACCTTTCATTCTTGCCAAACTCTTTGCAGACCCCCGTGCAAGCTTTAGAACAAGATTTTGGATGTTTTCTTTCCTGGCAGAGTTTCTCCTTGCAAGATATGGTGGAAAAGCTTTTTGCTGAGTGTAGAGCGGCAAGACACGCAGAAGACGCAGATACGCAGCTCTCCGAAGCTAAGTGCCGGTCCCGGGCTTCTTTCGGCACAAACCGCTCTCAGGAGCTCCCTGCGCTCGCCACAATGCTCTGTGTGCGAAGAAGCCGCTTCTTCGCCTCCGGGAGAATCGGCGAGCGGCAGCTTCCCAAAGGCGAAGATGCAAGCTGCAGCACACAGGCACAGTGTGGGCAGCCTTCAGACTTAGAGAAAACAGTACTTTACCACTCTCCTGCCTTTTCCATGGTTATTCTATTGGAAAAGAACGAGTTTTGGACAACTACCTTTCATTCTTGCCAAACTCTTTGCAGACCCCCGTGCAAGCTTTAGAACAAGATTTTGGATGTTTTCTTTCCTGGCAGAGTTTCTCCTTGCAAGATATGGTGGAAAAGCTTTTTGCTGAGTGTAGAGCGGCAAGACACGCAGAAGACGCAGATACGCAGCTCTCCGAAGCTAAGTGCCGGTCCCGGGCTTCTTTCGGCACAAACCGCTCTCAGGAGCTCCCTGCGCTCGCCACAATGCTCTGTGTGCGAAGAAGCCGCTTCTTCGCCTGCGGGAGAATCGGCGAGCGGCAGCTTCCCAAAGGCGAAGATGCAAGCTGCAGCACACAGGCACAGTGTGGGCAGCCTTCAGACTTAGAGAAACCAGTACTTTACCACTCTCCTGCGTTTTCCATGGTTATTATATTGGAAAAGAACGAGTTTTGGACAACTACCTTTCATTCTTGCCAAACTCTTTGCAGACCTCCGTGCAAGCTTTAGAACAAGATTTTGGATGTTTTCTTTCCTGGCAGAGTTTCTCCTTGCAAGATATGGTGGAAAAGCTTTTTGCTGAGTGTAGAGCGGCAAGACACGCAGAAGACGCAGATACGCAGCTCTCCGAAGCTAAGTGCCGGTCCCGGGCTTCTTTCGGCACAAACCGCTCTCAGGAGCTCCCCGCGCTCGCCACAATGCTCTGTGTGCGAAGAAGCCGCTTCTTCGCCTGCGGGAGAATCGGCGAGCGGCAGCTTCCCAAAGGCGAAGATGCAAGCTGCAGCACACAGGCACAGTGTGGGCAGCATTCAGACTTAGAGAAAACAGTACTTTACCACTCTCCTGCCTTTTCCATGGTTATTCTATTGGAAAAGAACGAGTTTTGGACAACTACCTTTCATTCTTGCCAAACTCTTTGCAGACCCCCGTGCAAGCTTTAGAACAAGATTTTGGATGTTTTCTTTCCTGGCAGAGTTTCTCCTTGCAAGATATGGTGGAAAAGCTTTTTGCTGAGTGTAGAGCGGCAAGACACGCAGAAGACGCAGATACGCAGCTCTCCGAAGCTAAGTGCCGGTCCCGGGCTTCTTTCGGCACAAACCGCTCTCAGGAGCTCCCTGCGCTCGCCACAATGCTCTGTGTGCGAAGAAGCCGCTTCTTCGCCTGCGGGAGAATCGGCGAGCGGCAGCTTCCCAAAGGCGAAGATGCAAGCTGCAGCACACAGGCACAGTGTGGGCAGCCTTCAGACTTAGAGAAAACAGTACTTTACCACTCTCCTGCCATTTCCATGGTTATTCTATTGGAAAAGAACGAGTTTTGGACAACTACCTTTCATTCTTGCCAAACTCTTTGCAGACCCCCGTGCAAGCTTTAGAACAAGATTTTGGATGTTTTCTTTCCTGGCAGAGTTTCTCCTTGCAAGATATGGTGGAAAAGCTTTTTGCTGAGTGTAGAGCGGCAAGACACGCAGAAGACGCAGATACGCAGCTCTCCGAAGCTAAGTGCCGGTCCCGGGCTTCTTTCGGCACAAACCGCTCTCAGGAGCTCCCTGCGCTCGCCACAATGCTCTGTGTGCGAAGAAGCCGCTTCTTCGCCTGCGGGAGAATCGGCGAGCGGCAGCTTCCCAAAGGCGAAGATGCAAGCTGCAGCACACAGGCAGAGTGTGGGCAGCCTTCAGACTTAGAGAAAACAGTACTTTACCACTCTCCTGCCTTTTCCATGGTTATTCTATTGGAAAAGAACGAGTTTTGGACAACTACCTTTCATTCTTGCCAAACTCTTTGCAGACCTCCGTGCAAGCTTTAGAACAAGATTTTGGATGTTTTCTTTCCTGGCAGAGTTTCTCCTTGCAAGATATGGTGGAAAAGCTTTTGGCTGAGTGTAGAGCGGCAAGACACGCAGAAGACGCAGATACGCAGCTCTCCGAAGCTAAGTGCCGGTCCCGGGCTTCTTTCGGCACAAACCGCTCTCAGGAGCTCCCTGCGCTCGCCACAATGCTCTGTGTGTGAAGAAGCCGCTTCTTCGCCTGCGGGAGAATCGGCGAGCGGCAGCTTCCCAAAGGCGAAGATGCAAGCTGCAGCACACAGGCACAGTGTGGGCAGCCTTCAGACTTAGAGAAAACAGTACTTTACCACTCTCCTGCCTTTTCCATGGTTATTCTATTGGAAAAGAACGAGTTTTGGACAACTACCTTTCATTCTTGCCAAACTCTTTGCAGACCCCCGTGCAAGCTTTAGAACAAGATTTTGGATGTTTTCTTTCCTGGCAGAGTTTCTCCTTGCAAGATATGGTGGAAAAGCTTTTGGCTGAGTGTAGAGCGGCAAGACACGCAGAAGACGCAGATACGCAGCTCTCCGAAGCTAAGTGCCGGTCCCGGGCTTCTTTCGGCACAAACCGCTCTCAGGAGCTCCCTGCGCTCGCCACAATGCTCTGTGTGCGAAGAAGCCGCTTCTTCGCCTGCGGGAGAATCGGCGAGCGGCAGCTTCCCAAAGGCGAAGATGCAAGCTGCAGCACACAGGCACAGTGTGGGCAGCCTTCAGACTTAGAGAAAACAGTACTTTACCACTCTCCTGCCTTTTCCATGGTTATTCTATTGGAAAAGAACGAGTTTTGGACAACTACCTTTCATTCTTGCCAAACTCTTTGCAGACCCCCGTGCAAGCTTTAGAACAAGATTTTGGATGTTTTCTTTCCTGGCAGAGTTTCTCCTTGCAAGATATGGTGGAAAAGCTTTTTGCTGAGTGTAGAGCGGCAAGACACGCAGAAGACGCAGATACGCAGCTCTCCGAAGCTAAGTGCCGGTCCCGGGCTTCTTTCGGCACAAACCGCTCTCAGGAGCTCCCTGCGCTCGCCACAATGCTCTGTGTGCGAAGAAGCCGCTTCTTCGCCTCCGGGAGAATCGGCGAGCGGCAGCTTCCCAAAGGCGAAGATGCAAGCTGCAGCAAACAGGCACAGTGTGGGCAGCATTC
The DNA here is from genome assembly GCF_037042795.1 of Molothrus aeneus. Classification (NCBI taxonomy): domain Eukaryota; kingdom Metazoa; phylum Chordata; class Aves; order Passeriformes; family Icteridae; genus Molothrus; species Molothrus aeneus. The sequence goes on from NW_027098845.1 coordinate 150,926, forward strand.
AGACTTAGAGAAAACAGTACTTTACCACTCTCCTGCCTTTTCCATGGTTATTCTATTGGAAAAGAACGAGTTTTGGACAACTACCTTTCATTCTTGCCAAACTCTTTGCAGACCCCCGTGCAAGCTTTAGAACAAGATTTTGGATGTTTTCTTTCCTGGCAGAGTTTCTCTTTGCAAGATATGGTGGAAAAGCTTTTTGCTGAGTGTAGAGCGGCAAGACACGCAGAAGACGCAGATACGCAGCTCTCCGAAGCTAAGTGCCGGTCCCGGGCTTCTTTCGGCACAACCGCTCTCAGGAGCTCCCTGCGCTCGCCACAATGCTCTGTGTGCGAAGAAGCCGCTTCTTCGCCTGCGGGAGAATCGGCGAGCGGCAGCTTCCCAAAGGCGAAGATGCAAGCTGCAGCACACAGGCACAGTGTGGGCAGCCTTCAGACTTAGAGAAAACAGTACTTTACCACTCTCCTGCCTTTTCCATGGTTATTCTATTGGAAAAGAACGAGTTTTGGACAACTACCTTTCATTCTTGCCAAACTCTTTGCAGACCCCCGTGCAAGCTTTAGAACAAGATTTTGGATGTTTTCTTTCCTGGCAGAGTTTCTCCTTGCAAGATATGGTGGAAAAGCTTTTGGCTGAGTGTAGAGCGGCAAGACACGCAGAAGACGCAGATACGCAGCTCTCCGAAGCTAAGTGCCGGTCCCGGGCCTTCTTTCGGCCACAAACCGCTCTTAGGAGCTCCCTGCGCTCGCCACAATGCTCTGTGTGCGGAAGAAGCCGCTCTTCGCCTGCGGGAGAATCGGCGAGCGGCAGCTTCCCAAAGGCGAAGATGCAAGCTGCAGCACACAGGCACAGTGTGGGCAGCCTTCAGACTTAGAGAAAACAGTACTTTACCACTCTCCTGCCTTTTCCATGGTTATTCTATTGGAAAGAACGAGTTTTGGACAACTACCTTTCATTCTTGCCAAACTCTTTGCAGACCCCCGTTGCAAGCTTTAGAACAAGATTTCGGATGTTTTCTTTCTGGCAGAGTTCTCCTTGCAAGATATGGTGGAAAAGCTTTTGGCTGAGTGTAGAGCGGCAAGACACGCAGAAGACGCAGATACGCAGCTCTCCGAAGCTAAGTGCCGGTCCCGGGCTTCTTTCGGCACAAACCGCTCTCAGGAGCTCCCTGCGCTCGCCACAATGCTCTGTGTGTGAAGAAGCCGCTTCTTCGCCTCCGGGAGAATCGGCGAGCAGCAGCTTCCCAAAGGCGAAGATGCAAGCTGCAGCACACAGGCACAGTGTGGGCAGCCTTCAGACTTAGAGAAAACAGTACTTTACCACTCTCCTGCCTTATCCATGGTTATTCTATTGGAAAAGAACGAGTTTTGGACAACTACCTTTCATTCTTGCCAAACTCTTTGCAGACCCCCGTGCAAGCTTTAGAACAAGATTTTGGATGTTTTCTTTCCTGGCAGAGTTTCTCCTTGCAAGATATGGTGGAAAAGCTTTTTGCTGAGTGTCTAGAGCGGCAAGACACGCAGAAGACGCAGATACGCAGCTCTCCGAAGCTAAGTGCCGGTCCCGGGCTTCTTTCGGCACAAACCGCTCTCAGGAGCTCCCTGCGCTCGCCACAATGCTCTGTGTGGAAGAAGCCGCTTCTTCGCCTGCGGGAGAATCGGCGAGCGGCAGCTTCCCAAAGGCGAAGATGCAAGCTGCATGCACACAGGCACAGTGTGGCAGCATTCAGACTTAGAGAAAACAGTACTTTACCACTCTCCTGCCTTTTCCATGGTTATTCTATTGGAAAAGAACGAGTTTTGGACAACTACCTTTCATTCTTGCCAAACTCTTTGCAGACCCCCGTGCAAGCTTTAGAACAAGATTTTGGATGTTTTCTTTCCTGGCAGAGTTTCTCCTTGCAAGATATGGTGGAAAAGCTTTTGGCTGAGTGTAGAGCGGCAAGACAGGAGAAGACGCAGATACGCAGCTCTCCGAAGCTAAGTGCCGGTCCCAGGCTTCTTTCGGCACAAACCGCTCTTAGGAGCTCCCTGCGCTCGCCACAATGCTCTGTGTGCGAAGAAGCCGCTTCTTCGCCTGCGGGAGAATCGGCGAGCGGCAGCTTGCCAAAGGCGAAGATGCAAGCTGCAGCACACAGGCACAGTGTGGGCAGCTTCAGACTTAGAGAAAACAGTACTTTACCACTCTCCTGCCTTTTCCCATGGTTATTCTATTGGAAAAGAACGAGTTTTGGACAACTACCTTTCATTCTTGCCAAACTCTTTGCAGACCCCCGTGCAAGCTTTAGAACAAGATTTTGGATGTTTTCTTTCCTGGCAGAGTTTCTCCTTGCAAGATATGGTGGAAAAGCTTTGGCTGAGTGTAGAGCGGCAAGACACGCAGAAGACGCAGATACGCAGCTCTCCGAAGCTAAGTGCCGGTCCCGGGCTTCTTTCGGCACAAACCGCTCTCAGGAGCTCCCTGCGCTCGCCACAATGCTCTGTGTGTGAAGAAGCCGCTTCTTCGCCTCCGGGAGAATCGGCGAGCAGCAGCTTCCCAAAGGCGAAGATGCAAGCTGCAGCACACAGGCACAGTGTGGGCAGCCTTCAGACTTAGAGAAAACAGTACTTTACCACTCTCCTGCCTTATCCATGGTTATTCTATTGGAAAAGAACGAGTTTTGGACAACTACCTTTCATTCTTGCCCAACTCTTTGCAGACCCCCGTGCAAGCTTTAGAACAAGATTTTGGATGTTTTCTTTCCTGGCAGAGTTTCTCCTTGCAAGATATGGTGGAAAAGCTTTTTGCTGAGTGTAGAGCGGCAAGACACGCAGAAGACGCAGATACGCAGCTCTCCGAAGCTAAGTGCCGGTCCCGGGCTTCTTTCGGCACAAACCGCTCTCAGGAGCTCCCTGCGCTCGCCACAATGCTCTGTGTGCGAAGAAGCCGCTTCTTCGCCTCCGGGAGAATCGGCGAGCGGCAGCTTCCCAAAGGTGAAGATGCAAGCTGCAGCACACAGGCACAGTGTGGGCAGCCTTCAGACTTAGAGAAAACAGTACTTTACCACTCTCCTGCCTTTTCCATGGTTATTCTATTGGAAAAGAACGAGTTTTGGACAACTACCTTTCATTCTTGCCAAACTCTTTGCAGACCCCCGTGCAAGCTTTAGAACAAGATTTTGGATGTTTTCTTTCCTGGCAGAGTTTCTCCTTGCAAGATATGGTGGAAAAGCTTTTTGCTGAGTGTAGAGCGGCAAGACACGCAGAAGACGCAGATACGCAGCTCTCCGAAGCTAAGTGCCGGTCCCGGGGTTCTTTCGGCACAAACCGCTCTCAGGAGCTCCCTGCGCTCGCCACAATGCTCTGTGTGCGAAGAAGCCGCTTCTTCGCCTGCGGGAGAATCGGCGAGCGGCAGCTTCCCAAAGGCGAAGATGCAAGCTGCAGCACACAGGCACAGTGTGGGCAGCCTTCAGACTTAGAGAAAACAGTACTTTACCACTCTCCTGCCTTTTCCATGGTTATTATATTGGAAAAGAACGAGTTTTGGACAACTACCTTTCATTCTTGCCCAACTCTTTGCAGACCTGCGTGCAAGCTTTAGAACAAGATTTTGGATGTTTTCTTTCCTGGCAGAGTTTCTCCTTGCAAGATATGGTGGAAAAGCTTTTGGCTGAGTGTAGAGCGGCAAGACACGCAGAAGACGCAGATACGCAGCTCTCCGAAGCTAAGTGCCGGTCCCGGGCTTCTTTCGGCACAAACCGCTCTCAGGAGCTCCCTGCGCTCGCCACAATGCTCTGTGTGCGAAGAAGCCGCTTCTTCGCCTCCGGGAGAATCGGCGAGCGGCAGCTTCCCAAAGGCGAAGATGCAAGCTGCAGCACACAGGCACAGTGTGGGCAGCCTTCAGACTTAGAGAAAACAGTACTTTACCACTCTCCTGCCTTTTCCATGGTTATTCTATTGGAAAAGAACGAGTTTTGGACAACTACCTTTCATTCTTGCCAAACTCTTTGCAGACCCCCGTGCAAGCTTTAGAACAAGATTTTGGATGTTTTCTTTCCTGGCAGAGTTTCTCCTTGCAAGATATGGTGGAAAAGCTTTTTGCTGAGTGTAGAGCGGCAAGACACGCAGAAGACGCAGATACGCAGCTCTCCGAAGCTAAGTGCCGGTCCCGGGCTTCTTTCGGCACAAACCGCTCTCAGGAGCTCCCTGCGCTCGCCACAATGCTCTGTGTGCGAAGAAGCCGCTTCTTCGCCTGCGGGAGAATCGGCGAGCGGCAGCTTCCCAAAGGCGAAGATGCAAGCTGCAGCACACAGGCACAGTGTGGGCAGCCTTCAGACTTAGAGAAAACAGTACTTTACCACTCTCCTGCCTTTTCCATGGTTATTCTATTGGAAAAGAACGAGTTTTGGACAACTACCTTTCATTCTTGCCAAACTCTTTGCAGACCCCCGTGCAAGCTTTAGAACAAGATTTTGGATGTTTTCTTTCCTGGCAGAGTTTCTCCTTGCAAGATATGGTGGAAAAGCTTTTTGCTGAGTGTAGAGCGGCAAGACACGCAGAAGACGCAGATACGCAGCTCTCCGAAGCTAAGTGCCGGTCCCGGGCTTCTTTCGGCACAAACCGCTCTCAGGAGCTCCCTGCGCTCGCCACAATGCTCTGTGTGCGAAGAAGCCGCTTCTTCGCCTGCGGGAGAATCGGCGAGCGGCAGCTTCCCAAAGGCGAAGATGCAAGCTGCAGCACACAGGCACAGTGTGGGCAGCCTTCAGACTTAGAGAAAACAGTACTTTACCACTCTCCTGCCTTTTCCATGGTTATTCTATTGGAAAAGAACGAGTTTTGGACAACTACCTTTCATTCTTGCCAAACTCTTTGCAGACCCCCGTGCAAGCTTTAGAACAAGATTTTGGATGTTTTCTTTCCTGGCAGAGTTTCTCCTTGCAAGATATGGTGGAAAAGCTTTTTGCTGAGTGTAGAGCGGCAAGACACGCAGAAGACGCAGATACGCAGCTCTCCGAAGCTAAGTGCCGGTCCCGGGCTTCTTTCGGCACAAACCGCTCTCAGGAGCTCCCTGCGCTCGCCACAATGCTCTGTGTGCGAAGAAGCCGCTTCTTCGCCTGCGGGAGAATCGGCGAGCGGCAGCTTCCCAAAGGCGAAGATGCAAGCTGCAGCACACAGGCACAGTGTGGGCAGCCTTCAGACTTAGAGAAAACAGTACTTTACCACTCTCCTGCCTTTTCCATGGTTATTCTATTGGAAAAGAACGAGTTTTGGACAACTACCTTTCATTCTTGCCAAACTCTTTGCAGACCTCCGTGCAAGCTTTAGAACAAGATTTTGGATGTTTTCTTTCCTGACAGAGTTTCTCCTTGCAAGATATGGTGGAAAAGCTTTTTGCTGAGTGTAGAGCGGCAAGACACGCAGAAGACGCAGATACGCAGCTCTCCGAAGCTAAGTGCCGGTCCCGGGCTTCTTTCGGCACAAACCGCTCTCAGGAGCTCCCTGCGCTCGCCACAATGCTCTGTGTGCGAAGAAGCCGCTTCTTCGCCTGCGGGAGAATCGGCGAGCGGCAGCTTCCCAAAGGCGAAGATGCAAGCTGCAGCACACAGGCACAATGTGGGCAGCCTTCAGACTTAGAGAAAACAGTACTTTACCACTCTCCTGCCTTTTCCATGGTTATTCTATTGGAAAAGAACGAGTTTTGGACAACTACCTTTCATTCTTGCCAAACTCTTTGCAGACCCCCGTGCAAGCTTTAGAACAAGATTTTGGATGTTTTCTTCCCTGGCAGAGTTTCTCCTTGCAAGATATGGTGAAAAAGCGTTTGGCTGAGTGTTGAGCGGCAAGACACGCAGAAGACACAGATACGCAGCTCTCCGAAGCTAAGTGCCGGTCCTGGGCTTCTTTCGGCACAAACCGCTCTCAGGAGCTCCCTGCGCTCGCCACAATGCTCTGTGTGTGAAGAAGCCGCTTCTTCACCTCCGGGAGAATCGGCGAGCGGCAGCTTCCCAAAGGCGAAGATGCAAGCTGCAGCACACAGGCACAGTGTGGGCAGCCTTCAGACTTAGAGAAAACAGTACTTTACCACTCTCCTGCCTTTTCCATGGTTATTCTATTGGAAAAGAACGAGTTTTGGACAACTACCTTTCATTCTTGCCAAACTCTTTGCAGACCCCCGTGCAAGCTTTAGAACAAGATTTTGGATGTTTTCTTTCCTGGCAGAGTTTCTCCTTGCAAGATATGGTGGAAAAGCTTTTTGCTGAGTGTAGAGCGGCAAGACACGCAGAAGACGCAGATACGCAGCTCTCCGAAGCTAAGTGCCGGTCCCGGGCTTCTTTCGGCACAAACCGCTCTCAGGAGCTCCCTGCGCTCGCCACAATGCTCTGTGTGCGAAGAAGCCGCTTCTTCGCCTGCGGGAGAATCGGCGAGCGGCAGCTTCCCAAAGGCGAAGATGCAAGCTGCAGCACACAGGCACAGTGTGGGCAGCATTCAGACTTAGAGAAAACAGTACTTTACCACTCTCCTGCCTTTTCCATGGTTATTCTATTGGAAAAGAACGAGTTTTGGACAACTACCTTTCATTCTTGCCAAACTCTTTGCAGACCCCCGTGCAAGCTTTAGAACAAGATTTTGGATGTTTTCTTTCCTGGCAGAGTTTCTCCTTGCAAGATATGGTGGAAAAGCTTTTGGCTGAGTGTAGAGCGGCAAGACACGCAGAAGACGCAGATACGCAGCTCTCCGAAGCTAAGTGCCGGTCCCGGGCTTCTTTCGGCACAAACCGCTCTCAGGAGCTCCCTGCGCTCGCCACAATGCTCTGTGTGCGAAGAAGCCGCTTCTTCGCCTCCGGGAGAATCGGCGAGCGGCAGCTTCCCAAAGGCGAAGATGCAAGCTGCAGCACACAGGCACAGTGTGGGCAGCCTTCAGACTTAGAGAAAACAGTACTTTACCACTCTCCTGCCTTTTCCATGGTTATTCTATTGGAAAAGAACGAGTTTTGGACAACTACCTTTCATTCTTGCCAAACTCTTTGCAGACCCCCGTGCAAGCTTTAGAACAAGATTTTGGATGTTTTCTTTCCTGGCAGAGTTTCTCCTTGCAAGATATGGTGGAAAAGCTTTTTGCTGAGTGTAGAGCGGCAAGACACGCAGAAGACGCAGATACGCAGCTCTCCGAAGCTAAGTGCCGGTCCCGGGCTTCTTTCGGCACAAACCGCTCTCAGGAGCTCCCTGCGCTCGCCACAATGCTCTGTGTGCGAAGAAGCCGCTTCTTCGCCTCCGGGAGAATCGGCGAGCGGCAGCTTCCCAAAGGCGAAGATGCAAGCTGCAGCACGCAGGCACAGTGTGGGCAGCCTTCAGACTTAGAGAAAACAGTACTTTACCACTCTCCTGCCTTATCCATGGTTATTCTATTGGAAAAGAACGAGTTTTGGACAACTACCTTTCATTCTTGCCAAACTCTTTGCAGACCCCCGTGCAAGCTTTAGAACAAGATTTTGGATGTTTTCTTTCCTGGCAGAGTTTCTCCTTGCAAGATATGGTGGAAAAGCTTTTGGCTGAGTGTAGAGCGGCAAGACACGCAGAAGACGCAGATACGCAGCTCTCCGAAGCTAAGTGCCGGTCCCGGGCTTCTTTCGGCACAAACCGCTCTCAGGAGCTCCCTGCGCTCGCCACAATGCTCTGTGTGCGAAGAAGCCGCTTCTTCGCCTCCGGGAGAATCGGCGAGCGGCAGCTTCCCAAAGGCGAAGATGCAAGCTGCAGCACGCAGGCACAGTGTGGGCAGCCTTCAGACTTAGAGAAAACAGTACTTTACCACTCTCCTGCCTTATCCATGGTTATTCTATTGGAAAAGAACGAGTTTTGGACAACTACCTTTCATTCTTGCCAAACTCTTTGCAGACCCCCGTGCAAGCTTTAGAACAAGATTTTGGATGTTTTCTTTCCTGGCAGAGTTTCTCCTTGCAAGATATGGTGGAAAAGCTTTTGGCTGAGTGTAGAGCGGCAAGACACGCAGAAGACGCAGATACGCAGCTCTCCGAAGCTAAGTGCCGGTCCCGGGCTTCTTTCGGCACAAACCGCTCTCAGGAGCTCCCTGCGCTCGCCACAATGCTCTGTGTGCGAAGAAGCCGCTTCTTCGCCTCCGGGAGAATCGGCGAGCGGCAGCTTCCCAAAGGCGAAGATGCAAGCTGCAGCACACAGGCACAGTGTGGGCAGCATTCAGACTTAGAGAAAACAGTACTTTACCACTCTCCTGCCTTTTCCATGGTTATTCTATTGGAAAAGAACGAGTTTTGGACAACTACCTTTCATTCTTGCCAAACTCTTTGCAGACCCCCGTGCAAGCTTTAGAACAAGATTTTGGATGTTTTCTTTCCTACCAGAGTTTCTCCTTGCAAGATATGGTGGAAAAGCTTTTTGCTGAGTGTAGAGCGGCAAGACACGCAGAAGACGCAGATACGCAGCTCTCCGAAGCTAAGTGCCGGTCCCGGGCTTCTTTCGGCACAAACCGCTCTCAGGAGCTCCCTGCGCTCGCCACAATGCTCTGTGTGCGAAGAAGCCGCTTCTTCGCCTCCGGGAGAATCGGCGAGCGGCAGCTTCCCAAAGGCGAAGATGCAAGCTGCAGCACACAGGCACAGTGTGGGCAGCATTCAGACTTAGAGAAAACAGTACTTTACCACTCTCCTGCCTTTTCCATGGTTATTCTATTGGAAAAGAACGAGTTTTGGACAACTACCTTTCATTCTTGCCAAACTCTTTGCAGACCCCCGTGCAAGCTTTAGAACAAGATTTTGGATGTTTTCTTTCCTGGCAGAGTTTCTCCTTGCAAGATATGGTGGAAAAGCTTTTGGCTGAGTGTAGAGCGGCAAGACACGCAGAAGACGCAGATACGCAGCTCTCCGAAGCTAAGTGCCGGTCCCGGGCTTCTTTCGGCACAAACCGCTCTCAGGAGCTCCCTGCGCTCGCCACAATGCTCTGTGTGCGAAGAAGCCGCTTCTTCGCCTCCGGGAGAATCGGCGAGCGGCAGCTTCCCAAAGGCGAAGATGCAAGCTGCAGCACACAGGCACAGTGTGGGCAGCCTTCAGACTTAGAGAAAACAGTACTTTACCACTCTCCTGCCTTTTCCATGGTTATTCTATTGGAAAAGAACGAGTTTTGGACAACTACCTTTCATTCTTGCCAAACTCTTTGCAGACCCCCGTGCAAGCTTTAGAACAAGATTTTGGATGTTTTCTTTCCTGGCAGAGTTTCTCCTTGCAAGATATGGTGGAAAAGCTTTTTGCTGAGTGTAGAGCGGCAAGACACGCAGAAGACGCAGATACGCAGCTCTCCGAAGCTAAGTGCCGGTCCCGGGCTTCTTTCGGCACAAACCGCTCTCAGGAGCTCCCTGCGCTCGCCACAATGCTCTGTGTGCGAAGAAGCCGCTTCTTCGCCTCCGGGAGAATCGGCGAGCGGCAGCTTCCCAAAGGCGAAGATGCAAGCTGCAGCACGCAGGCACAGTGTGGGCAGCCTTCAGACTTAGAGAAAACAGTACTTTACCACTCTCCTGCCTTATCCATGGTTATTCTATTGGAAAAGAACGAGTTTTGGACAACTACCTTTCATTCTTGCCAAACTCTTTGCAGACCCCCGTGCAAGCTTTAGAACAAGATTTTGGATGTTTTCTTTCCTGGCAGAGTTTCTCCTTGCAAGATATGGTGGAAAAGCTTTTGGCTGAGTGTAGAGCGGCAAGACACGCAGAAGACGCAGATACGCAGCTCTCCGAAGCTAAGTGCCGGTCCCGGGCTTCTTTCGGCACAAACCGCTCTCAGGAGCTCCCTGCGCTCGCCACAATGCTCTGTGTGCGAAGAAGCCGCTTCTTCGCCTCCGGGAGAATCGGCGAGCGGCAGCTTCCCAAAGGCGAAGATGCAAGCTGCAGCACACAGGCACAGTGTGGGCAGCCTTCAGACTTAGAGAAAACAGTACTTTACCACTCTCCTGCCTTTTCCATGGTTATTCTATTGGAAAAGAACGAGTTTTGGACAACTACCTTTCATTCTTGCCAAACTCTTTGCAGACCCCCGTGCAAGCTTTAGAACAAGATTTTGGATGTTTTCTTTCCTGGCAGAGTTTCTCCTTGCAAGATATGGTGGAAAAGCTTTTTGCTGAGTGTAGAGCGGCAAGACACGCAGAAGACGCAGATACGCAGCTCTCCGAAGCTAAGTGCCGGTCCCGGGCTTCTTTCGGCACAAACCGCTCTCAGGAGCTCCCTGCGCTCGCCACAATGCTCTGTGTGCGAAGAAGCCGCTTCTTCGCCTGCGGGAGAATCGGCGAGCGGCAGCTTCCCAAAGGCGAAGATGCAAGCTGCAGCACACAGGCACAGTGTGGGCAGCCTTCAGACTTAGAGAAAACAGTACTTTACCACTCTCCTGCCTTTTCCATGGTTATTCTATTGGAAAAGAACGAGTTTTGGACAACTACCTTTCATTCTTGCCAAACTCTTTGCAGACCCCCGTGCAAGCTTTAGAACAAGATTTTGGATGTTTTCTTTCCTGGCAGAGTTTCTCCTTGCAAGATATGGTGGAAAAGCTTTTTGCTGAGTGTAGAGCGGCAAGACACGCAGAAGACGCAGATACGCAGCTCTCCGAAGCTAAGTGCCGGTCCCGGGCTTCTTTCGGCACAAACCGCTCTCAGGAGCTCCCTGCGCTCGCCACAATGCTCTGTGTGCGAAGAAGCCGCTTCTTCACCTCCGGGAGAATCGGCGAGCGGCAGCTTCCCAAAGGCGAAGATGCAAGCTGCAGCACACAGGCACAGTGTGGGCAGCCTTCAGACTTAGAGAAAACAGTACTTTACCACTCTCCTGCCTTTTCCATGGTTATTCTATTGGAAAAGAACGAGTTTTGGACAACTACCTTTCATTCTTGCCAAACTCTTTGCAGACCCCCGTGCAAGCTTTAGAACAAGATTTTGGATGTTTTCTTTCCTGGCAGAGTTTCTCCTTGCAAGATATGGTGGAAAAGCTTTTTGCTGAGTGTAGAGCGGCAAGACACGCAGAAGACGCAGATACGCAGCTCTCCGAAGCTAAGTGCCGGTCCCGGGCTTCTTTCGGCACAAACCGCTCTCAGGAGCTCCCTGCGCTCGCCACAATGCTCTGTGTGCGAAGAAGCCGCTTCTTCGCCTGCGGGAGAATCGGCGAGCGGCAGCTTCCCAAAGGCGAAGATGCAAGCTGCAGCACACAGGCACAGTGTGGGCAGCATTCAGACTTAGAGAAAACAGTACTTTACCACTCTCCTGCCTTTTCCATGGTTATTCTATTGGAAAAGAACGAGTTTTGGACAACTACCTTTCATTCTTGCCAAACTCTTTGCAGACCCCCGTGCAAGCTTTAGAACAAGATTTTGGATGTTTTCTTTCCTGGCAGAGTTTCTCCTTGCAAGATATGGTGGAAAAGCTTTTGGCTGAGTGTAGAGCGGCAAGACACGCAGAAGACGCAGATACGCAGCTCTCCGAAGCTAAGTGCCGGTCCCGGGCTTCTTTCAGCACAAACCGCTCTCAGGAGCTCCCTGCGCTCGCCACAATGCTCTGTGTGCGAAGAAGCCGCTTCTTCGCCTCCGGGAGAATCGGCGAGCGGCAGCTTCCCAAAGGCGAAGATGCAAGCTGCAGCACACAGGCACAGTGTGGGCAGCCTTCAGACTTAGAGAAAACAGTACTTTACCACTCTCCTGCCTTTTCCATGGTTATTCTATTGGAAAAGAACGAGTTTTGGACAACTACCTTTCATTCTTGCCAAACTCTTTGCAGACCCCCGTGCAAGCTTTAGAACAAGATTTTGGATGTTTTCTTTCCTGGCAGAGTTTCTCCTTGCAAGATATGGTGGAAAAGCTTTTTGCTGAGTGTAGAGCGGCAAGACACGCAGAAGACGCAGATACGCAGCTCTCCGAAGCTAAGTGCCGGTCCCGGGCTTCTTTCGGCACAAACCGCTCTCAGGAGCTCCCTGCGCTCGCCACAATGCTCTGTGTGCGAAGAAGCCGCTTCTTCGCCTCCGGGAGAATCGGCGAGCGGCAGCTTCCCAAAGGCGAAGATGCAAGCTGCAGCACGCAGGCACAGTGTGGGCAGCCTTCAGACTTAGAGAAAACAGTACTTTACCACTCTCCTGCCTTATCCATGGTTATTCTATTGGAAAAGAACGAGTTTTGGACAACTACCTTTCATTCTTGCCAAACTCTTTGCAGACCCCCGTGCAAGCTTTAGAACAAGATTTTGGATGTTTTCTTTCCTGGCAGAGTTTCTCCTTGCAAGATATGGTGGAAAAGCTTTTGGCTGAGTGTAGAGCGGCAAGACACGCAGAAGACGCAGATACGCAGCTCTCCGAAGCTAAGTGCCGGTCCCGGGCTTCTTTCGGCACAAACCGCTCTCAGGAGCTCCCTGCGCTCGCCACAATGCTCTGTGTGCGAAGAAGCCGCTTCTTCGCCTCCGGGAGAATCGGCGAGCGGCAGCTTCCCAAAGGCGAAGATGCAAGCTGCAGCACGCAGGCACAGTGTGGGCAGCCTTCAGACTTAGAGAAAACAGTACTTTACCACTCTCCTGCCTTATCCATGGTTATTCTATTGGAAAAGAACGAGTTTTGGACAACTACCTTTCATTCTTGCCAAACTCTTTGCAGACCCCCGTGCAAGCTTTAGAACAAGATTTTGGATGTTTTCTTTCCTGGCAGAGTTTCTCCTTGCAAGATATGGTGGAAAAGCTTTTGGCTGAGTGTAGAGCGGCAAGACACGCAGAAGACGCAGATACGCAGCTCTCCGAAGCTAAGTGCCGGTCCCGGGCTTCTTTCGGCACAAACCGCTCTCAGGAGCTCCCTGCGCTCGCCACAATGCTCTGTGTGCGAAGAAGCCGCTTCTTCGCCTCCGGGAGAATCGGCGAGCGGCAGCTTCCCAAAGGCGAAGATGCAAGCTGCAGCACACAGGCACAGTGTGGGCAGCATTCAGACTTAGAGAAAACAGTACTTTACCACTCTCCTGCCTTTTCCATGGTTATTCTATTGGAAAAGAACGAGTTTTGGACAACTACCTTTCATTCTTGCCAAACTCTTTGCAGACCCCCGTGCAAGCTTTAGAACAAGATTTTGGATGTTTTCTTTCCTACCAGAGTTTCTCCTTGCAAGATATGGTGGAAAAGCTTTTTGCTGAGTGTAGAGCGGCAAGACACGCAGAAGACGCAGATACGCAGCTCTCCGAAGCTAAGTGCCGGTCCCGGGCTTCTTTCGGCACAAACCGCTCTCAGGAGCTCCCTGCGCTCGCCACAATGCTCTGTGTGCGAAGAAGCCGCTTCTTCGCCTCCGGGAGAATCGGCGAGCGGCAGCTTCCCAAAGGCGAAGATGCAAGCTGCAGCACACAGGCACAGTGTGGGCAGCATTCAGACTTAGAGAAAACAGTACTTTACCACTCTCCTGCCTTTTCCATGGTTATTCTATTGGAAAAGAACGAGTTTTGGACAACTACCTTTCATTCTTGCCAAACTCTTTGCAGACCCCCGTGCAAGCTTTAGAACAAGATTTTGGATGTTTTCTTTCCTGGCAGAGTTTCTCCTTGCAAGATATGGTGGAAAAGCTTTTGGCTGAGTGTAGAGCGGCAAGACACGCAGAAGACGCAGATACGCAGCTCTCCGAAGCTAAGTGCCGGTCCCGGGCTTCTTTCGGCACAAACCGCTCTCAGGAGCTCCCTGCGCTCGCCACAATGCTCTGTGTGCGAAGAAGCCGCTTCTTCGCCTCCGGGAGAATCGGCGAGCGGCAGCTTCCCAAAGGCGAAGATGCAAGCTGCAGCACACAGGCACAGTGTGGGCAGCCTTCAGACTTAGAGAAAACAGTACTTTACCACTCTCCTGCCTTTTCCATGGTTATTCTATTGGAAAAGAACGAGTTTTGGACAACTACCTTTCATTCTTGCCAAACTCTTTGCAGACCCCCGTGCAAGCTTTAGAACAAGATTTTGGATGTTTTCTTTCCTGGCAGAGTTTCTCCTTGCAAGATATGGTGGAAAAGCTTTTTGCTGAGTGTAGAGCGGCAAGACACGCAGAAGACGCAGATACGCAGCTCTCCGAAGCTAAGTGCCGGTCCCGGGCTTCTTTCGGCACAAACCGCTCTCAGGAGCTCCCTGCGCTCGCCACAATGCTCTGTGTGCGAAGAAGCCGCTTCTTCGCCTCCGGGAGAATCGGCGAGCGGCAGCTTCCCAAAGGCGAAGATGCAAGCTGCAGCACGCAGGCACAGTGTGGGCAGCCTTCAGACTTAGAGAAAACAGTACTTTACCACTCTCCTGCCTTATCCATGGTTATTCTATTGGAAAAGAACGAGTTTTGGACAACTACCTTTCATTCTTGCCAAACTCTTTGCAGACCCCCGTGCAAGCTTTAGAACAAGATTTTGGATGTTTTCTTTCCTGGCAGAGTTTCTCCTTGCAAGATATGGTGGAAAAGCTTTTGGCTGAGTGTAGAGCGGCAAGACACGCAGAAGACGCAGATACGCAGCTCTCCGAAGCTAAGTGCCGGTCCCGGGCTTCTTTCGGCACAAACCGCTCTCAGGAGCTCCCTGCGCTCGCCACAATGCTCTGTGTGCGAAGAAGCCGCTTCTTCGCCTCCGGGAGAATCGGCGAGCGGCAGCTTCCCAAAGGCGAAGATGCAAGCTGCAGCACACAGGCACAGTGTGGGCAGCATTCAGACTTAGAGAAAACAGTACTTTACCACTCTCCTGCCTTTTCCATGGTTATTCTATTGGAAAAGAACGAGTTTTGGACAACTACCTTTCATTCTTGCCAAACTCTTTGCAGACCCCCGTGCAAGCTTTAGAACAAGATTTTGGATGTTTTCTTTCCTGGCAGAGTTTCTCCTTGCAAGATATGGTGGAAAAGCTTTTTGCTGAGTGTAGAGCGGCAAGACACGCAGAAGACGCAGATACGCAGCTCTCCGAAGCTAAGTGCCGGTCCCGGGCTTCTTTCGGCACAAACCGCTCTCAGGAGCTCCCTGCGCTCGCCACAATGCTCTGTGTGCGAAGAAGCCGCTTCTTCGCCTGCGGGAGAATCGGCGAGCGGCAGCTTCCCAAAGGCGAAGATGCAAGCTGCAGCACACAGGCACAGTGTGGGCAGCCTTCAGACTTAGAGAAAACAGTACTTTACCACTCTCCTGCCTTTTCCATGGTTATTCTATTGGAAAAGAACGAGTTTTGGACAACTACCTTTCATTCTTGCCAAACTCTTTGCAGACCCCCGTGCAAGCTTTAGAACAAGATTTTGGATGTTTTCTTCCCTGGCAGAGTTTCTCCTTGCAAGATATGGTGAAAAAGCTTTTGGCTGAGTGTTGAGCGGCAAGACACGCAGAAGACGCAGATACGCAGCTCTCCGAAGCTAAGTGCCGGTCCTGGGCTTCTTTCGGCACAAACCGCTCTCAGGAGCTCCCTGCGCTCGCCACAATGCTCTGTGTGTGAAGAAGCCGCTTCTTCGCCTGCGGGAGAATCGGCGAGCGGCAGCTTCCCAAAGGCGAAGATGCAAGCTGCAGCACACAGGCACAGTGTGGGCAGCATTCAGACTTAGAGAAAACAGTACTTTACCACTCTCCTGCCTTTTCCATGGTTATTCTATTGGAAAAGAACGAGTTTTGGACAACTACCTTTCATTCTTGCCAAACTCTTTGCAGACCCCCGTGCAAGCTTTAGAACAAGATTTTGGATGTTTTCTTTCCTGGCAGAGTTTCTCCTTGCAAGATATGGTGGAAAAGCTTTTGGCTGAGTGTAGAGCGGCAAGACACGCAGAAGACGCAGATACGCAGCTCTCCGAAGCTAAGTGCCGGTCCCGGGCTTCTTTCGGCACAAACCGCTCTCAGGAGCTCCCTGCGCTCGCCACAATGCTCTGTGTGTGAAGAAGCCGCTTCTTCGCCTGCGGGAGAATCGGCGATCGGCAGCTTCCCAAAGGCGAAGATGCAAGCTGCAGCACACAGGCACAGTGTGGGCAGCATTCAGACTTAGAGAAAACAGTACTTTACCACTCTCCTGCCTTTTCCATGGTTATTCTATTGGAAAAGAACGAGTTTTGGACAACTACCTTTCATTCTTGCCAAACTCTTTGCAGACCCCCGTGCAAGCTTTAGAACAAGATTTTGGATGTTTTCTTTCCTGGCAGAGTTTCTCCTTGCAAGATATGGTGGAAAAGCTTTTGGCTGAGTGTAGAGCGGCAAGACACGCAGAAGACGCAGATACGCAGCTCTCCGAAGCTAAGTGCCGGTCCCGGGCTTCTTTCGGCACAAACCGCTCTCAGGAGCTCCCTGCGCTCGCCACAATGCTCTGTGTGCGAAGAAGCCGCTTCTTCGCCTCCGGGAGAATCGGCGAGCGGCAGCTTCCCAAAGGCGAAGATGCAAGCTGCAGCACACAGGCACAGTGTGGGCAGCCTTCAGACTTAGAGAAAACAGTACTTTACCACTCTCCTGCCTTTTCCATGGTTATTCTATTGGAAAAGAACGAGTTTTGGACAACTACCTTTCATTCTTGCCAAACTCTTTGCAGACCCCCGTGCAAGCTTTAGAACAAGATTTTGGATGTTTTCTTTCCTGGCAGAGTTTCTCCTTGCAAGATATGGTGGAAAAGCTTTTGGCTGAGTGTAGAGCGGCAAGACACGCAGAAGACGCAGATACGCAGCTCTCCGAAGCTAAGTGCCGGTCCTGGGCTTCTTTCGGCACAAACCGCTCTCAGGAGCTCCCTGCGCTCGCCACAATGCTCTGTGTGTGAAGAAGCCGCTTCTTCGCCTGCGGGAGAATCGGCGATCGGCAGCTTCCCAAAGGCGAAGATGCAAGCTGCAGCACACAGGCACAGTGTGGGCAGCATTCAGACTTAGAGAAAACAGTACTTTACCACTCTCCTGCCTTTTCCATGGTTATTCTATTGGAAAAGAACGAGTTTTGGACAACTACCTTTCATTCTTGCCAAACTCTTTGCAGACCCCCGTGCAAGCTTTAGAACAAGATTTTGGATGTTTTCTTTCCTGGCAGAGTTTCTCCTTGCAAGATATGGTGGAAAAGCTTTTGGCTGAGTGTAGAGCGGCAAGACACGCAGAAGACGCAGATACGCAGCTCTCCGAAGCTAAGTGCCGGTCCCGGGCTTCTTTCGGCACAAACCGCTCTCAGGAGCTCCCTGCGCTCGCCACAATGCTCTGTGTGCGAAGAAGCCGCTTCTTCGCCTCCGGGAGAATCGGCGAGCGGCAGCTTCCCAAAGGCGAAGATGCAAGCTGCAGCACACAGGCACAGTGTGGGCAGCCTTCAGACTTAGAGAAAACAGTACTTTACCACTCTCCTGCCTTTTCCATGGTTATTCTATTGGAAAAGAACGAGTTTTGGACAACTACCTTTCATTCTTGCCAAACTCTTTGCAGACCCCCGTGCAAGCTTTAGAACAAGATTTTGGATGTTTTCTTTCCTGGCAGAGTTTCTCCTTGCAAGATATGGTGGAAAAGCTTTTTGCTGAGTGTAGAGCGGCAAGACACGCAGAAGACGCAGATACGCAGCTCTCCGAAGCTAAGTGCCGGTCCCGGGCTTCTTTCGGCACAAACCGCTCTCAGGAGCTCCCTGCGCTCGCCACAATGCTCTGTGTGCGAAGAAGCCGCTTCTTCGCCTCCGGGAGAATCGGCGAGCGGCAGCTTCCCAAAGGCGAAGATGCAAGCTGCAGCACGCAGGCACAGTGTGGGCAGCCTTCAGACTTAGAGAAAACAGTACTTTACCACTCTCCTGCCTTATCCATGGTTATTCTATTGGAAAAGAACGAGTTTTGGACAACTACCTTTCATTCTTGCCAAACTCTTTGCAGACCCCCGTGCAAGCTTTAGAACAAGATTTTGGATGTTTTCTTTCCTGGCAGAGTTTCTCCTTGCAAGATATGGTGGAAAAGCTTTTGGCTGAGTGTAGAGCGGCAAGACACGCAGAAGACGCAGATACGCAGCTCTCCGAAGCTAAGTGCCGGTCCCGGGCTTCTTTCGGCACAAACCGCTCTCAGGAGCTCCCTGCGCTCGCCACAATGCTCTGTGTGCGAAGAAGCCGCTTCTTCGCCTCCGGGAGAATCGGCGAGCGGCAGCTTCCCAAAGGCGAAGATGCAAGCTGCAGCACACAGGCACAGTGTGGGCAGCATTCAGACTTAGAGAAAACAGTACTTTACCACTCTCCTGCCTTTTCCATGGTTATTCTATTGGAAAAGAACGAGTTTTGGACAACTACCTTTCATTCTTGCCAAACTCTTTGCAGACCCCCGTGCAAGCTTTAGAACAAGATTTTGGATGTTTTCTTTCCTAGCAGAGTTTCTCCTTGCAAGATATGGTGGAAAAGCTTTTTGCTGAGTGTAGAGCGGCAAGACACGCAGAAGACGCAGATACGCAGCTCTCCGAAGCTAAGTGCCGGTCCCGGGCTTCTTTCGGCACAAACCGCTCTCAGGAGCTCCCTGCGCTCGCCACAATGCTCTGTGTGCGAAGAAGCCGCTTCTTCGCCTCCGGGAGAATCGGCGAGCGGCAGCTTCCCAAAGGCGAAGATGCAAGCTGCAGCACACAGGCACAGTGTGGGCAGCATTCAGACTTAGAGAAAACAGTACTTTACCACTCTCCTGCCTTTTCCATGGTTATTCTATTGGAAAAGAACGAGTTTTGGACAACTACCTTTCATTCTTGCCAAACTCTTTGCAGACCCCCGTGCAAGCTTTAGAACAAGATTTTGGATGTTTTCTTTCCTGGCAGAGTTTCTCCTTGCAAGATATGGTGGAAAAGCTTTTGGCTGAGTGTAGAGCGGCAAGACACGCAGAAGACGCAGATACGCAGCTCTCCGAAGCTAAGTGCCGGTCCCGGGCTTCTTTCGGCACAAACCGCTCTCAGGAGCTCCCTGCGCTCGCCACAATGCTCTGTGTGCGAAGAAGCCGCTTCTTCGCCTCCGGGAGAATCGGCGAGCGGCAGCTTCCCAAAGGCGAAGATGCAAGCTGCAGCACACAGGCACAGTGTGGGCAGCCTTCAGACTTAGAGAAAACAGTACTTTACCACTCTCCTGCCTTTTCCATGGTTATTCTATTGGAAAAGAACGAGTTTTGGACAACTACCTTTCATTCTTGCCAAACTCTTTGCAGACCCCCGTGCAAGCTTTAGAACAAGATTTTGGATGTTTTCTTTCCTGGCAGAGTTTCTCCTTGCAAGATATGGTGGAAAAGCTTTTTGCTGAGTGTAGAGCGGCAAGACACGCAGAAGACGCAGATACGCAGCTCTCCGAAGCTAAGTGCCGGTCCCGGGCTTCTTTCGGCACAAACCGCTCTCAGGAGCTCCCTGCGCTCGCCACAATGCTCTGTGTGCGAAGAAGCCGCTTCTTCGCCTCCGGGAGAATCGGCGAGCGGCAGCTTCCCAAAGGCGAAGATGCAAGCTGCAGCACGCAGGCACAGTGTGGGCAGCCTTCAGACTTAGAGAAAACAGTACTTTACCACTCTCCTGCCTTATCCATGGTTATTCTATTGGAAAAGAACGAGTTTTGGACAACTACCTTTCATTCTTGCCAAACTCTTTGCAGACCCCCGTGCAAGCTTTAGAACAAGATTTTGGATGTTTTCTTTCCTGGCAGAGTTTCTCCTTGCAAGATATGGTGGAAAAGCTTTTGGCTGAGTGTAGAGCGGCAAGACACGCAGAAGACGCAGATACGCAGCTCTCCGAAGCTAAGTGCCGGTCCCGGGCTTCTTTCGGCACAAACCGCTCTCAGGAGCTCCCTGCGCTCGCCACAATGCTCTGTGTGCGAAGAAGCCGCTTCTTCGCCTCCGGGAGAATCGGCGAGCGGCAGCTTCCCAGAGGCGAAGATGCAAGCTGCAGCACACAGGCACAGTGTGGGCAGCATTCAGACTTAGAGAAAACAGTACTTTACCACTCTCCTGCCTTTTCCATGGTTATTCTATTGGAAAAGAACGAGTTTTGGACAACTACCTTTCATTCTTGCCAAACTCTTTGCAGACCCCCGTGCAAGCTTTAGGACAAGATTTTGGATGTTTTCTTTCCTGGCAGAGTTTCTCCTTGCAAGATATGGTGGAAAAGCTTTTTGCTGAGTGTAGAGCGGCAAGACACGCAGAAGACGCAGATACGCAGCTCTCCGAAGCTAAGTGCCGGTCCCGGGCTTCTTTCGGCACAAACCGCTCTCAGGAGCTCCCTGCGCTCGCCACAATGCTCTGTGTGCGAAGAAGCCGCTTCTTCGCCTGCGGGAGAATCGGCGAGCGGCAGCTTCCCAAAGGCGAAGATGCAAGCTGCAGCACACAGGCACAGTGTGGGCAGCCTTCAGACTTAGAGAAAACAGTACTTTACCACTCTCCTGCCTTTTCCATGGTTATTCTATTGGAAAAGAACGAGTTTTGGACAACTACCTTTCATTCTTGCCAAACTCTTTGCAGACCCCCGTGCAAGCTTTAGAACAAGATTTTGGATGTTTTCTTCCCTGGCAGAGTTTCTCCTTGCAAGATATGGTGAAAAAGCTTTTGGCTGAGTGTTGAGCGGCAAGACACGCAGAAGACGCAGATACGCAGCTCTCCGAAGCTAAGTGCCGGTCCTGGGCTTCTTTCGGCACAAACCGCTCTCAGGAGCTCCCTGCGCTCGCCACAATGCTCTGTGTGTGAAGAAGCCGCTTCTTCGCCTGCGGGAGAATCGGCGAGCGGCAGCTTCCCAAAGGCGAAGATGCAAGCTGCAGCACACAGGCACAGTGTGGGCAGCATTCAGACTTAGAGAAAACAGTACTTTACCACTCTCCTGCCTTTTCCATGGTTATTCTATTGGAAAAGAACGAGTTTTGGACAACTACCTTTCATTCTTGCCAAACTCTTTGCAGACCCCCGTGCAAGCTTTAGAACAAGATTTTGGATGTTTTCTTTCCTAGCAGAGTTTCTCCTTGCAAGATATGGTGGAAAAGCTTTTTGCTGAGTGTAGAGTGGCAAGACACGCAGAAGACGCAGATACGCAGCTCTCCGAAGCTAAGTGCCGGTCCCGGGCTTCTTTCGGCACAAACCGCTCTCAGGAGCTCCCTGCGCTCGCCACAATGCTCTGTGTGCGAAGAAGCCGCTTCTTCGCCTGCGGGAGAATCGGCGAGCGGCAGCTTCCCAAAGGCGAAGATGCAAGCTGCAGCACACAGGCACAGTGTGGGCAGCCTTCAGACTTAGAGAAAACAGTACTTTACCACTCTCCTGCCTTTTCCATGGTTATTCTATTGGAAAAGAACGAGTTTTGGACAACTACCTTTCATTCTTGCCAAACTCTTTGCAGACCCCCGTGCAAGCTTTAGAACAAGATTTTGGATGTTTTCTTTCCTGGCAGAGTTTCTCCTTGCAAGATATGGTGGAAAAGCTTTTTGCTGAGTGTAGAGCGGCAAGACACGCAGAAGACGCAGATACGCAGCTCTCCGAAGCTAAGTGCCGGTCCCGGGCTTCTTTCGGCACAAACCGCTCTCAGGAGCTCCCTGCGCTCGCCACAATGCTCTGTGTGCGAAGAAGCCGCTTCTTCGCCTGCGGGAGAATCGGCGTGCGGCAGCTTCCCAAAGGCGAAGATGCAAGCTGCAGCACACAGGCACAATGTGGGCAGCCTTCAGACTTAGAGAAAACAGTACTTTACCACTCTCCTGCCTTTTCCATGGTTATTCTATTGGAAAAGAACGAGTTTTGGACAACTACCTTTCATTCTTGCCAAACTCTTTGCAGACCTGCGTGCAAGCTTTAGAACAAGATTTTGGATGTTTTCTTCCCTGGCAGAGTTTCTCCTTGCAAGATATGGTGGAAAAGCTTTTGGCTGAGTGTTGAGCGGCAAGACACGCAGAAGACACAGATACGCAGCTCTCCGAAGCTAAGTGCCGGTCCTGGGCTTCTTTCGGCACAAACCGCTCTCAGGAGCTCCCTGCGCTCGCCACAATGCTCTGTGTGTGAAGAAGCCGCTTCTTCGCCTCCGGGAGAATCGGCGAGCGGCAGCTTCCCAAAGGCGAAGATGCAAGCTGCAGCACACAGGCACAGTGTGGGCAGCCTTCAGACTTAGAGAAAACAGTACTTTACCACTCTCCTGCCTTTTCCATGGTTATTCTATTGGAAAAGAACGAGTTTTGGACAACTACCTTTCATTCTTGCCAAACTCTTTGCAGACCCCCGTGCAAGCTTTAGAACAAGATTTTGGATGTTTTCTTTCCTGGCAGAGTTTCTCCTTGCAAGATATGGTGGAAAAGCTTTTGGCTGAGTGTAGAGCGGCAAGACACGCAGAAGACGCAGATACGCAGCTCTCCGAAGCTAAGTGCCGGTCCCGGGCTTCTTTCGGCACAAACCGCTCTCAGGAGCTCCCTGCGCTCGCCACAATGCTCTGTGTGCGAAGAAGCCGCTTCTTCGCCTGCGGGAGAATCGGCGAGCGGCAGCTTCCCAAAGGCGAAGATGCAAGCTGCAGCACACAGGCACAGTGTGGGCAGCATTCAGACTTAGAGAAAACAGTACTTTACCACTCTCCTGCCTTTTCCATGGTTATTCTATTGGAAAAGAACGAGTTTTGGACAACTACCTTTCATTCTTGCCAAACTCTTTGCAGACCCCCGTGCAAGCTTTAGAACAAGATTTTGGATGTTTTCTTTCCTGGCAGAGTTTCTCCTTGCAAGATATGGTGGAAAAGCTTTTGGCTGAGTGTAGAGCGGCAAGACACGCAGAAGACGCAGATACGCAGCTCTCCGAAGCTAAGTGCCGGTCCCGGGCTTCTTTCGGCACAAACCGCTCTCAGGAGCTCCCTGCGCTCGCCACAATGCTCTGTGTGCGAAGAAGCCGCTTCTTCGCCTCCGGGAGAATCGGCGAGCGGCAGCTTCGCAAAGGCGAAGATGCAAGCTGCAGCACACAGGCACAGTGTGGGCAGCCTTCAGACTTAGAGAAAACAGTACTTTACCACTCTCCTGCCTTTTCCATGGTTATTCTATTGGAAAAGAACGAGTTTTGGACAACTACCTTTCATTCTTGCCAAACTCTTTGCAGACCCCCGTGCAAGCTTTAGAACAAGATTTTGGATGTTTTCTTTCCTGGCAGAGTTTCTCCTTGCAAGATATGGTGGAAAAGCTTTTTGCTGAGTGTAGAGCGGCAAGACACGCAGAAGACGCAGATACGCAGCTCTCCGAAGCTAAGTGCCGGTCCCGGGCTTCTTTCGGCACAAACCGCTCTCAGGAGCTCCCTGCGCTCGCCACAATGCTCTGTGTGCGAAGAAGCCGCTTCTTCGCCTCCGGGAGAATCGGCGAGCGGCAGCTTCCCAAAGGCGAAGATGCAAGCTGCAGCACGCAGGCACAGTGTGGGCAGCCTTCAGACTTAGAGAAAACAGTACTTTACCACTCTCCTGCCTTTTCCATGGTTATTCTATTGGAAAAGAACGAGTTTTGGACAACTACCTTTCATTCTTGCCAAACTCTTTGCAGACCTGCGTGCAAGCTTTAGAACAAGATTTTGGATGTTTTCTTTCCTGGCAGAGTTTCTCCTTGCAAGATATGGTGGAAAAGCTTTTGGCTGAGTGTAGAGCGGCAAGACACGCAGAAGACGCAGATACGCAGCTCTCCAAAGCTAAGTGCCGGTCCCGGGCTTCTTTCGGCACAAACCGCTCTCAGGAGCTCCCTGCGCTCGCCACAATGCTCTGTGTGCGAAGAAGCCGCTTCTTCGCCTCCGGGAGAATCGGCGAGCGGCAGCTTCCCAAAGGCGAAGATGCAAGCTGCAGCACACAGGCACAGTGTGGGCAGCATTCAGACTTAGAGAAAACAGTACTTTACCACTCTCCTGCCTTTTCCATGGTTATTCTATTGGAAAAGAACGAGTTTTGGACAACTACCTTTCATTCTTGCCAAACTCTTTGCAGACCCCCGTGCAAGCTTTAGAACAAGATTTTGGATGTTTTCTTTCCTGGCAGAGTTTCTCCTTGCAAGATATGGTGGAAAAGCTTTTGGCTGAGTGTAGAGCGGCAAGACACGCAGAAGACGCAGATACGCAGCTCTCCGAAGCTAAGTGCCGGTCCCGGGCTTCTTTCGGCACAAACCGCTCTCAGGAGCTCCCTGCGCTCGCCACAATGCTCTGTGTGCGAAGAAGCCGCTTCTTCGCCTCCGGGAGAATCGGCGAGCGGCAGCTTCCCAAAGGCGAAGATGCAAGCTGCAGCACACAGGCACAGTGTGGGCAGCCTTCAGACTTAGAGAAAACAGTACTTTACCACTCTCCTGCCTTTTCCATGGTTATTCTATTGGAAAAGAACGAGTTTTGGACAACTACCTTTCATTCTTGCCAAACTCTTTGCAGACCCCCGTGCAAGCTTTAGAACAAGATTTTGGATGTTTTCTTTCCTGGCAGAGTTTCTCCTTGTAAGATATGGTGGAAAAGCTTTTGGCTGAGTGTAGAGCGGCAAGACACGCAGAAGACGCAGATACGCAGCTCTCCGAAGCTAAGTGCCGGTCCTGGGCTTCTTTCGGCACAAACCGCTCTCAGGAGCTCCCTGCGCTCGCCACAATGCTCTGTGTGTGAAGAAGCCGCTTCTTCGCCTGCGGGAGAATCGGCGATCGGCAGCTTCCCAAAGGCGAAGATGCAAGCTGCAGCACACAGGCACAGTGTGGGCAGCATTCAGACTTAGAGAAAACAGTACTTTACCACTCTCCTGCCTTTTCCATGGTTATTCTATTGGAAAAGAACGAGTTTTGGACAACTACCTTTCATTCTTGCCAAACTCTTTGCAGACCCCCGTGCAAGCTTTAGAACAAGATTTTGGATGTTTTCTTTCCTGGCAGAGTTTCTCCTTGCAAGATATGGTGGAAAAGCTTTTGGCTGAGTGTAGAGCGGCAAGACACGCAGAAGACGCAGATACGCAGCTCTCCGAAGCTAAGTGCCGGTCCCGGGCTTCTTTCGGCACAAACCGCTCTCAGGAGCTCCCTGCGCTCGCCACAATGCTCTGTGTGCGAAGAAGCCGCTTCTTCGCCTCCGGGAGAATCGGCGAGCGGCAGCTTCCCAAAGGCGAAGATGCAAGCTGCAGCACACAGGCACAGTGTGGGCAGCCTTCAGACTTAGAGAAAACAGTACTTTACCACTCTCCTGCCTTTTCCATGGTTATTCTATTGGAAAAGAACGAGTTTTGGACAACTACCTTTCATTCTTGCCAAACTCTTTGCAGACCCCCGTGCAAGCTTTAGAACAAGATTTTGGATGTTTTCTTTCCTGGCAGAGTTTCTCCTTGCAAGATATGGTGGAAAAGCTTTTTGCTGAGTGTAGAGCGGCAAGACACGCAGAAGACGCAGATACGCAGCTCTCCGAAGCTAAGTGCCGGTCCCGGGCTTCTTTCGGCACAAACCGCTCTCAGGAGCTCCCTGCGCTCGCCACAATGCTCTGTGTGCGAAGAAGCCGCTTCTTCGCCTCCGGGAGAATCGGCGAGCGGCAGCTTCCCAAAGGCGAAGATGCAAGCTGCAGCACGCAGGCACAGTGTGGGCAGCCTTCAGACTTAGAGAAAACAGTACTTTACCACTCTCCTGCCTTATCCATGGTTATTCTATTGGAAAAGAACGAGTTTTGGACAACTACCTTTCATTCTTGCCAAACTCTTTGCAGACCCCCGTGCAAGCTTTAGAACAAGATTTTGGATGTTTTCTTTCCTGGCAGAGTTTCTCCTTGCAAGATATGGTGGAAAAGCTTTTGGCTGAGTGTAGAGCGGCAAGACACGCAGAAGACGCAGATACGCAGCTCTCCGAAGCTAAGTGCCGGTCCCGGGCTTCTTTCGGCACAAACCGCTCTCAGGAGCTCCCTGCGCTCGCCACAATGCTCTGTGTGCGAAGAAGCCGCTTCTTCGCCTCCGGGAGAATCGGCGAGCGGCAGCTTCCCAAAGGCGAAGATGCAAGCTGCAGCACACAGGCACAGTGTGGGCAGCATTCAGACTTAGAGAAAACAGTACTTTACCACTCTCCTGCCTTTTCCATGGTTATTCTATTGGAAAAGAACGAGTTTTGGACAACTACCTTTCATTCTTGCCAAACTCTTTGCAGACCCCCGTGCAAGCTTTAGAACAAGATTTTGGATGTTTTCTTTCCTAGCAGAGTTTCTCCTTGCAAGATATGGTGGAAAAGCTTTTTGCTGAGTGTAGAGCGGCAAGACACGCAGAAGACGCAGATACGCAGCTCTCCGAAGCTAAGTGCCGGTCCCGGGCTTCTTTCGGCACAAACCGCTCTCAGGAGCTCCCTGCGCTCGCCACAATGCTCTGTGTGCGAAGAAGCCGCTTCTTCGCCTCCGGGAGAATCGGCGAGCGGCAGCTTCCCAAAGGCGAAGATGCAAGCTGCAGCACACAGGCACAGTGTGGGCAGCATTCAGACTTAGAGAAAACAGTACTTTACCACTCTCCTGCCTTTTCCATGGTTATTCTATTGGAAAAGAACGAGTTTTGGACAACTACCTTTCATTCTTGCCAAACTCTTTGCAGACCCCCGTGCAAGCTTTAGAACAAGATTTTGGATGTTTTCTTTCCTGGCAGAGTTTCTCCTTGCAAGATATGGTGGAAAAGCTTTTGGCTGAGTGTAGAGCGGCAAGACACGCAGAAGACGCAGATACGCAGCTCTCCGAAGCTAAGTGCCGGTCCCGGGCTTCTTTCGGCACAAACCGCTCTCAGGAGCTCCCTGCGCTCGCCACAATGCTCTGTGTGCGAAGAAGCCGCTTCTTCGCCTCCGGGAGAATCGGCGAGCGGCAGCTTCCCAAAGGCGAAGATGCAAGCTGCAGCACACAGGCACAGTGTGGGCAGCCTTCAGACTTAGAGAAAACAGTACTTTACCACTCTCCTGCCTTTTCCATGGTTATTCTATTGGAAAAGAACGAGTTTTGGACAACTACCTTTCATTCTTGCCAAACTCTTTGCAGACCCCCGTGCAAGCTTTAGAACAAGATTTTGGATGTTTTCTTTCCTGGCAGAGTTTCTCCTTGCAAGATATGGTGGAAAAGCTTTTTGCTGAGTGTAGAGCGGCAAGACACGCAGAAGACGCAGATACGCAGCTCTCCGAAGCTAAGTGCCGGTCCCGGGCTTCTTTCGGCACAAACCGCTCTCAGGAGCTCCCTGCGCTCGCCACAATGCTCTGTGTGCGAAGAAGCCGCTTCTTCGCCTCCGGGAGAATCGGCGAGCGGCAGCTTCCCAAAGGCGAAGATGCAAGCTGCAGCACGCAGGCACAGTGTGGGCAGCCTTCAGACTTAGAGAAAACAGTACTTTACCACTCTCCTGCCTTATCCATGGTTATTCTATTGGAAAAGAACGAGTTTTGGACAACTACCTTTCATTCTTGCCAAACTCTTTGCAGACCCCCGTGCAAGCTTTAGAACAAGATTTTGGATGTTTTCTTTCCTGGCAGAGTTTCTCCTTGCAAGATATGGTGGAAAAGCTTTTGGCTGAGTGTAGAGCGGCAAGACACGCAGAAGACGCAGATACGCAGCTCTCCGAAGCTAAGTGCCGGTCCCGGGCTTCTTTCGGCACAAACCGCTCTCAGGAGCTCCCTGCGCTCGCCACAATGCTCTGTGTGCGAAGAAGCCGCTTCTTCGCCTCCGGGAGAATCGGCGAGCGGCAGCTTCCCAGAGGCGAAGATGCAAGCTGCAGCACACAGGCACAGTGTGGGCAGCATTCAGACTTAGAGAAAACAGTACTTTACCACTCTCCTGCCTTTTCCATGGTTATTCTATTGGAAAAGAACGAGTTTTGGACAACTACCTTTCATTCTTGCCAAACTCTTTGCAGACCCCCGTGCAAGCTTTAGGACAAGATTTTGGATGTTTTCTTTCCTGGCAGAGTTTCTCCTTGCAAGATATGGTGGAAAAGCTTTTTGCTGAGTGTAGAGCGGCAAGACACGCAGAAGACGCAGATACGCAGCTCTCCGAAGCTAAGTGCCGGTCCCGGGCTTCTTTCGGCACAAACCGCTCTCAGGAGCTCCCTGCGCTCGCCACAATGCTCTGTGTGCGAAGAAGCCGCTTCTTCGCCTGCGGGAGAATCGGCGAGCGGCAGCTTCCCAAAGGCGAAGATGCAAGCTGCAGCACACAGGCACAGTGTGGGCAGCCTTCAGACTTAGAGAAAACAGTACTTTACCACTCTCCTGCCTTTTCCATGGTTATTCTATTGGAAAAGAACGAGTTTTGGACAACTACCTTTCATTCTTGCCAAACTCTTTGCAGACCCCCGTGCAAGCTTTAGAACAAGATTTTGGATGTTTTCTTCCCTGGCAGAGTTTCTCCTTGCAAGATATGGTGAAAAAGCTTTTGGCTGAGTGTTGAGCGGCAAGACACGCAGAAGACGCAGATACGCAGCTCTCCGAAGCTAAGTGCCGGTCCTGGGCTTCTTTCGGCACAAACCGCTCTCAGGAGCTCCCTGCGCTCGCCACAATGCTCTGTGTGTGAAGAAGCCGCTTCTTCGCCTGCGGGAGAATCGGCGAGCGGCAGCTTCCCAAAGGCGAAGATGCAAGCTGCAGCACACAGGCACAGTGTGGGCAGCATTCAGACTTAGAGAAAACAGTACTTTACCACTCTCCTGCCTTTTCCATGGTTATTCTATTGGAAAAGAACGAGTTTTGGACAACTACCTTTCATTCTTGCCAAACTCTTTGCAGACCCCCGTGCAAGCTTTAGAACAAGATTTTGGATGTTTTCTTTCCTAGCAGAGTTTCTCCTTGCAAGATATGGTGGAAAAGCTTTTTGCTGAGTGTAGAGTGGCAAGACACGCAGAAGACGCAGATACGCAGCTCTCCGAAGCTAAGTGCCGGTCCCGGGCTTCTTTCGGCACAAACCGCTCTCAGGAGCTCCCTGCGCTCGCCACAATGCTCTGTGTGCGAAGAAGCCGCTTCTTCGCCTGCGGGAGAATCGGCGAGCGGCAGCTTCCCAAAGGCGAAGATGCAAGCTGCAGCACACAGGCACAGTGTGGGCAGCCTTCAGACTTAGAGAAAACAGTACTTTACCACTCTCCTGCCTTTTCCATGGTTATTCTATTGGAAAAGAACGAGTTTTGGACAACTACCTTTCATTCTTGCCAAACTCTTTGCAGACCCCCGTGCAAGCTTTAGAACAAGATTTTGGATGTTTTCTTTCCTGGCAGAGTTTCTCCTTGCAAGATATGGTGGAAAAGCTTTTTGCTGAGTGTAGAGCGGCAAGACACGCAGAAGACGCAGATACGCAGCTCTCCGAAGCTAAGTGCCGGTCCCGGGCTTCTTTCGGCACAAACCGCTCTCAGGAGCTCCCTGCGCTCGCCACAATGCTCTGTGTGCGAAGAAGCCGCTTCTTCGCCTGCGGGAGAATCGGCGTGCGGCAGCTTCCCAAAGGCGAAGATGCAAGCTGCAGCACACAGGCACAATGTGGGCAGCCTTCAGACTTAGAGAAAACAGTACTTTACCACTCTCCTGCCTTTTCCATGGTTATTCTATTGGAAAAGAACGAGTTTTGGACAACTACCTTTCATTCTTGCCAAACTCTTTGCAGACCTGCGTGCAAGCTTTAGAACAAGATTTTGGATGTTTTCTTCCCTGGCAGAGTTTCTCCTTGCAAGATATGGTGGAAAAGCTTTTGGCTGAGTGTTGAGCGGCAAGACACGCAGAAGACACAGATACGCAGCTCTCCGAAGCTAAGTGCCGGTCCTGGGCTTCTTTCGGCACAAACCGCTCTCAGGAGCTCCCTGCGCTCGCCACAATGCTCTGTGTGTGAAGAAGCCGCTTCTTCGCCTCCGGGAGAATCGGCGAGCGGCAGCTTCCCAAAGGCGAAGATGCAAGCTGCAGCACACAGGCACAGTGGGGCAGCCTTCAGACTTAGAGAAAACAGTACTTTACCACTCTCCTGCCTTTTCCATGGTTATTCTATTGGAAAAGAACGAGTTTTGGACAACTACCTTTCATTCTTGCCAAACTCTTTGCAGACCCCCGTGCAAGCTTTAGAACAAGATTTTGGATGTTTTCTTTCCTGGCAGAGTTTCTCCTTGCAAGATATGGTGGAAAAGCTTTTGGCTGAGTGTAGAGCGGCAAGACACGCAGAAGACGCAGATACGCAGCTCTCCGAAGCTAAGTGCCGGTCCCGGGCTTTCTTTCGGCACAAACCGCTCTCAGGAGCTCCCTGCGCTCGCCACAATGCTCTGTGTGCGAAGAAGCCGCTTCTTCGCCTGCGGGAGAATCGGCGAGCGGCAGCTTCCCAAAGGCGAAGATGCAAGCTGCAGCACACAGGCACAGTGTGGGCAGCATTCAGACTTAGAGAAAACAGTACTTTACCACTCTCCTGCCTTTTCCATGGTTATTCTATTGGAAAAGAACGAGTTTTGGACAACTACCTTTCATTCTTGCCAAACTCTTTGCAGACCCCCGTGCAAGCTTTAGAACAAGATTTTGGATGTTTCTTTCCTGGCAGAGTTTCTCCTTGCAAGATATGGTGGAAAAGCTTTTGGCTGAGTGTAGAGCGGCAAGACACGCAGAAGACGCAGATACGCAGCTCTCCGAAGCTAAGTGCCGGTCCCGGGCTTCTTTCGGCACAAACCGCTCTCAGGAGCTCCCTGCGCTCGCCACAATGCTCTGTGTGCGAAGAAGCCGCTTCTTCGCCTCCGGGAGAATCGGCGAGCGGCAGCTTCGCAAAGGCGAAGATGCAAGCTGCAGCACACAGGCACAGTGTGGGCAGCCTTCAGACTTAGAGAAAAACAGTACTTTACCACTCTCCTGCCCTTTTCCATGGTTATTCTATTGGAAAAGAACGAGTTTTGGACAACTACCTTTCATTCTTGCCAAACTCTTTGCAGACCCCCGTGCAAGCTTTAGAACAAGATTTTGGATGTTTTCTTTCCTGGCAGAGTTTCTCCTTGCAAGATATGGTGGAAAAGCTTTTTGCTGAGTGTAGAGCGGCAAGACACGCAGAAGACGCAGATACGCAGCTCTCCGAAGCTAAGTGCCGGTCCCGGGCTTCTTTCGGCACAAACCGCTCTCAGGAGCTCCCTGCGCTCGCCACAATGCTCTGTGTGCGAAGAAGCCGCTTCTTCGCCTCCGGGAGAATCGGCGAGCGGCAGCTTCCCAAAGGCGAAGATGCAAGCTGCAGCACGCAGGCACAGTGTGGGCAGCCTTCAGACTTAGAGAAAACAGTACTTTACCACTCTCCTGCCTTTTCCATGGTTATTCTATTGGAAAAGAACGAGTTTTGGACAACTACCTTTCATTCTTGCCAAACTCTTTGCAGACCTGCGTGCAAGCTTTAGAACAAGAATTTTGGATGTTTTCTTTCCTGGCAGAGTTTCTCCTTGCAAGATATGGTGGAAAAGCTTTTGGCTGAGTGTAGAGCGGCAAGACACGCAGAAGACGCAGATACGCAGCTCTCCAAAGCTAAGTGCCGGTCCCGGGCTTTCTTCGGCACAAACCGCTCTCAGGAGCTCCCTGCGCTCGCCACAATGCTCTGTGTGCGAAGAAGCCGCTTCTTCGCCTCCGGGAGAATCGGCGAGCGGCAGCTTCCCAAAGGCGAAGATGCAAGCTGCAGCACACAGGCACAGTGTGGGCAGCATTCAGACTTAGAGAAAACAGTACTTTACCACTCTCCTGCCTTATCCATGGTTATTCTATTGGAAAAGAACGAGTTTTTGGACAACTACCTTTTCATTCTTGCCAAACTCTTTGCAGCCGTGCAAGCTTTAGAACAAGATTTTGGATGTTTTCTTTCCTGGCAGAGTTTCTCTTGCAAGATATGGTGGAAAAGCTTTTTGCTGAGTGTAGAGCGGCAAGACACGCAGAAGACGCAGATACGCAGCTCTCCGAAGCTAAGTGCCGGTCCCGGGCTTCTTTCGGCACAAACCGCTCTCAGGAGCTCCCTGCGCTCGCCACAATGCTCTGTGTGCGAAGAAGCCGCTTCTTCGCCTCCGGGAGAATCGGCGAGCGGCAGCTTCCCAAAGGCGAAGATGCAAGCTGCAGCACACAGGCACAGTGTGGGCAGCCTTCAGACTTAGAGAAAACAGTACTTTACCACTCTCCTGCCTTTTCCATGGTTATTCTATTGGAAAAGAACGAGTTTTGGACAACTACCTTTCATTCTTGCCAAACTCTTTGCAGACCTGCGTGCAAGCTTTAGAACAAGATTTTGGATGTTTTCTTTCCTGGCAGAGTTTCTCCTTGCAAGATATGGTGGAAAAGCTTTTTGCTGAGTGTAGAGCGGCAAGACACGCAGAAGACGCAGATACGCAGCTCTCCGAAGCTAAGTGCCGGTCCCGGGCTTCTTTCGGCACAAACCGCTCTCAGGAGCTCCCTGCGCTCGCCACAATGCTCTGTGTGCGAAGAAGCCGCTTCTTCGCCTCCGGGAGAATCGGCGAGCGGCAGCTTCCCAAAGGCGAAGATGCAAGCTGCAGCACGCAGGCACAGTGTGGGCAGCCTTCAGACTTAGAGAAAACAGTACTTTACCACTCTCCTGCCTTATCCATGGTTATTCTATTGGAAAAGAACGAGTTTTGGACAACTACCTTTCATTCTTGCCAAACTCTTTGCAGACCCCCGTGCAAGCTTTAGAACAAGATTTTGGATGTTTTCTTTCCTGGCAGAGTTTCTCCTTGCAAGATATGGTGGAAAAGCTTTTGGCTGAGTGTAGAGCGGCAAGACACGCAGAAGACGCAGATACGCAGCTCTCCGAAGCTAAGTGCCGGTCCCGGGCTTCTTTCGGCACAAACCGCTCTCAGGAGCTCCCTGCGCTCGCCACAATGCTCTGTGTGCGAAGAAGCCGCTTCTTCGCCTCCGGGAGAATCGGCGAGCGGCAGCTTCCCAAAGGCGAAGATGCAAGCTGCAGCACACAGGCACAGTGTGGGCAGCATTCAGACTTAGAGAAAACAGTACTTTACCACTCTCCTGCCTTTTCCATGGTTATTCTATTGGAAAAGAACGAGTTTTGGACAACTACCTTTCATTCTTGCCAAACTCTTTGCAGACCCTCGTGCAAGCTTTAGAACAAGATTTTGGATGTTTTCTTTCCTGGCAGAGTTTCTCCTTGCAAGATATGGTGGAAAAGCTTTTGCTGAGTGTAGAGCGGCAAGACACGCAGAAGACGCAGATACGCAGCTCTCCGAAGCTAAGTGCCGGTCCCGGGCTTCTTTCGGCACAAACCGCTCTCAGGAGCTCCCTGCGCTCGCCACAATGCTCTGTGTGCGAAGAAGCCGCTTCTTCGCCTCCGGGAGAATCGGCGAGCGGCAGCTTCCCAAGGCGAAGATGCAAGCTGCAGCACACAGGCACAGTGTGGGCAGCCTTCAGACTTAGAGAAAACAGTACTTTACCACTCTCCTGCCTTTTCCATGGTTATTCTATTGGAAAAGAACGAGTTTTGGACAACTACCTTTCATTCTTGCCAAACTCTTTGCAGACCCCCGTGCAAGCTTTAGAACAAGATTTTGGATGTTTTCTTTCCTGGCAGAGTTTCTCCTTGCAAGATATGGTGGAAAAGCTTTTGGCTGAGTGTAGAGCGGCAAGACACGCAGAAGACGCAGATACGCAGCTCTCCGAAGCTAAGTGCCGGTCCCGGGCTTCTTTCGGCACAAACCGCTCTCAGGAGCTCCCTGCGCTCGCCACAATGCTCTGTGTGCGAAGAAGCCGCTTCTTCGCCTGCGGGAGAGTCGGCGAGCGGCAGCTTCCCAAAGGCGAAGATGCAAGCTGCAGCACACAGGCAAGTGTGGGCAGCCTTCAGACTTAGAGAAAACAGTACTTTACCACTCTCCTGCCTTTTTCCATGGTTATTCTATTGGAAAAGAACGAGTTTTGGACAACTACCTTTCATTCTTGCCAAACTCTTTGCAGACCCCCGTGCAAGCTTTAGAACAAGATTTTGGATGTTTTCTTTCCTGGCAGAGTTTCTCCTTGCAAGATATGGTGGAAAAGCTTTTTGCTGAGTGTAGAGCGGCAAGACACGCAGAAGACGCAGATACGCAGCTCTCCGAAGCTAAGTGCCGGTCCCGGGCTTCTTTCGGCACAAACCGCTCTCAGGAGCTCCCCGCGCTCGCCACAATGCTCTGTGTGCGAAGAAGCCGCTTCTTCGCCTCCGGGAGAATCGGCGAGCGGCAGCTTCCCAAAGGCGAAGATGCAAGCTGCAGCACACAGGCACAGTGTGGGCAGCATTCAGACTTAGAGAAAACAGTACTTTACCACTCTCCTGCCTTTTCCATGGTTATTCTATTGGAAAAGAACGAGTTTTGGACAACTACCTTTCATTCTTGCCAAACTCTTTGCAGACCCCCGTGCAAGCTTTAGAACAAGATTTTGGATGTTTTCTTTCCTGGCAGAGTTTCTCCTTGCAAGATATGGTGGAAAAGCTTTTGGCTGAGTGTAGAGCGGCAAGACACGCAGAAGACGCAGATACGCAGCTCTCCGAAGCTAAGTGCCGGTCCCGGGCTTCTTTCGGCACAAACCGCTCTCAGGAGCTCCCTGCGCTCGCCACAATGCTCTGTGTGCGAAGAAGCCGCTTCTTCGCCTGCGGGAGAATCGGCGAGCGGCAGCTTCCCAAAGGCGAAGATGCAAGCTGCAGCACACAGGCACAGTGTGGGCAGCCTTCAGACTTAGAGAAAACAGTACTTTACCACTCTCCTGCCTTTTCCATGGTTATTCTATTGGAAAAGAACGAGTTTTGGACAACTACCTTTCATTCTTGCCAAACTCTTTGCAGACCCCCGTGCAAGCTTTAGAACAAGATTTTGGATGTTTTCTTTCCTGGCAGAGTTTCTCCTTGCAAGATATGGTGGAAAAGCTTTTTGCTGAGTGTAGAGCGGCAAGACACGCAGAAGACGCGGATACGCAGCTCTCCGAAGCTAAGTGCCGGTCCCGGGCTTCTTTCGGCACAAACCGCTCTCAGGAGCTCCCTGCGCTCGCCACAATGCTCTGTGTGCGAAGAAGCCGCTTCTTCGCCTCCGGGAGAATCGGCGAGCGGCAGCTTCCCAAAGGCGAAGATGCAAGCTGCAGCACGCAGGCACAGTGTGGGCAGCCTTCAGACTTAGAGAAAACAGTACTTTACCACTCTCCTGCCTTTTCCATGGTTATTCTATTGGAAAAGAACGAGTTTTTGGACAACTACCTTTCATTCTTGCCAAACTCTTTGCAGACCTGCGTGCAAGCTTTAGAACAAGATTTTGGATGTTTTCTTTCCTGGCAGAGTTTCTCCTTGCAAGATATGGTGAAAAAGCTTTTGGCTGAGTGTTGAGCGGCAAGACACGCAGAAGACACAGATACGCAGCTCTCCGAAGCTAAGTGCCGGTCCTGGGCTTCTTTCGGCACAAACCGCTCTCAGGAGCTCCCTGCGCTCGCCACAATGCTCTGTGTGTGAAGAAGCCGCTTCTTCGCCTGCGGGAGAATCGGCGAGCGGCAGCTTCCCAAAGGCGAAGATGCAAGCTGCAGCACACAGGCACAGTGTGGGCAGCCTTCAGACTTAGAGAAAACAGTACTTTACCACTCTCCTGCCTTTTCCATGGTTATTCTATTGGAAAAGAACGAGTTTTGGACAACTACCTTTCATTCTTGCCAAACTCTTTGCAGACCCCCGTGCAAGCTTTAGAACAAGATTTTGGATGTTTTCTTTCCTGGCAGAGTTTCTCCTTGCAAGATATGGTGGAAAAGCTTTTGGCTGAGTGTAGAGCGGCAAGACACGCAGAAGACGCAGATACGCAGCTCTCCGAAGCTAAGTGCCGGTCCCGGCTTCTTTCGGCACAAACCGCTCTCAGGAGCTCCCTGCGCTCGCCACAATGCTCTGTGTGCGAAGAAGCCGCTTCTTCGCCTCCGGGAGAATCGGCGAGCGGCAGCTTCCCAAAGGCGAAGATGCAAGCTGCAGCACACAGGCACAGTGTGGGCAGCATTCAGACTTAGAGAAAACAGTACTTTACCACTCTCCTGCCTTATCCATGGTTATTCTATTGGAAAGAACGAGTTTTGGACAACTACCTTTCATTCTTGCCAAACTCTTTGCAGACCCCCGTGCAAGCTTTAGAA
Organism: Molothrus aeneus; assembly: GCF_037042795.1. Classification (NCBI taxonomy): domain Eukaryota; kingdom Metazoa; phylum Chordata; class Aves; order Passeriformes; family Icteridae; genus Molothrus; species Molothrus aeneus. The sequence goes on from NW_027098845.1 coordinate 186,825, forward strand.
CAAGATTTTGGATGTTTTCTTTCCTGGCAGAGTTTCTCCTTGCAAGATATGGTGGAAAAGCTTTTGGCTGAGTGTAGAGCGGCAAGACACGCAGAAGACGCAGATACGCAGCTCTCCGAAGCTAAGTGCCGGTCCCGGGCTTCTTTCGGCACAAACCGCTCTCAGGAGCTCCCTGCGCTCGCCACAATGCTCTGTGTGCGAAGAAGCCGCTTCTTCGCCTCCGGGAGAATCGGCGAGCGGCAGCTTCCCAAAGGCGAAGATGCAAGCTGCAGCACACAGGCACAGTGTGGGCAGCCTTCAGACTTAGAGAAAACAGTACTTTACCACTCTCCTGCCTTTTCCATGGTTATTCTATTGGAAAAGAACGAGTTTTGGACAACTACCTTTCATTCTTGCCAAACTCTTTGCAGACCTGCGTGCAAGCTTTAGAACAAGATTTTGGATGTTTTCTTTCCTGGCAGAGTTTCTCCTTGCAAGATATGGTGGAAAAGCTTTTTGCTGAGTGTAGAGCGGCAAGACACGCAGAAGACGCAGATACGCAGCTCTCCGAAGCTAAGTGCCGGTCCCGGGCTTCTTTCGGCACAAACCGCTCTCAGGAGCTCCCTGCGCTCGCCACAATGCTCTGTGTGCGAAGAAGCCGCTTCTTCGCCTCCGGGAGAATCGGCGAGCGGCAGCTTCCCAAAGGCGAAGATGCAAGCTGCAGCACGCAGGCACAGTGTGGGCAGCCTTCAGACTTAGAGAAAACAGTACTTTACCACTCTCCTGCCTTATCCATGGTTATTCTATTGGAAAAGAACGAGTTTTGGACAACTACCTTTCATTCTTGCCAAACTCTTTGCAGACCCCCGTGCAAGCTTTAGAACAAGATTTTGGATGTTTTCTTTCCTGGCAGAGTTTCTCCTTGCAAGATATGGTGGAAAAGCTTTTGGCTGAGTGTAGAGCGGCAAGACACGCAGAAGACGCAGATACGCAGCTCTCCGAAGCTAAGTGCCGGTCCCGGGCTTCTTTCGGCACAAACCGCTCTCAGGAGCTCCCTGCGCTCGCCACAATGCTCTGTGTGCGAAGAAGCCGCTTCTTCGCCTCCGGGAGAATCGGCGAGCGGCAGCTTCCCAAAGGCGAAGATGCAAGCTGCAGCACACAGGCACAGTGTGGGCAGCATTCAGACTTAGAGAAAACAGTACTTTACCACTCTCCTGCCTTTTCCATGGTTATTCTATTGGAAAAGAACGAGTTTTGGACAACTACCTTTCATTCTTGCCAAACTCTTTGCAGACCCCGTGCAAGCTTTAGAACAAGATTTTGGATGTTTTCTTTCCTGGCAGAGTTTCTCCTTGCAAGATATGGTGGAAAAGCTTTTTGCTGAGTGTAGAGCGGCAAGACACGCAGAAGACGCAGATACGCAGCTCTCCGAAGCTAAGTGCCGGTCCCGGGCTTCTTTCGGCACAAACCGCTCTCAGGAGCTCCCTGCGCTCGCCACAATGCTCTGTGTGCGAAGAAGCCGCTTCTTCGCCTGCGGGAGAATCGGCGAGCGGCAGCTTCCCAAAGGCGAAGATGCAAGCTGCAGCACACAGGCACAGTGTGGGCAGCCTTCAGACTTAGAGAAAACAGTACTTTACCACTCTCCTGCCTTTTCCATGGTTATTCTATTGGAAAAGAACGAGTTTTGGACAACTACCTTTCATTCTTGCCAAACTCTTTGCAGACCCCCGTGCAAGCTTTAGAACAAGATTTTGGATGTTTTCTTTCCTGGCAGAGTTTCTCCTTGCAAGATATGGTGGAAAAGCTTTTGGCTGAGTGTAGAGCGGCAAGACACGCAGAAGACGCAGATACGCAGCTCTCCGAAGCTAAGTGCCGGTCCCGGGCTTCTTTCGGCACAAACCGCTCTCAGGAGCTCCCTGCGCTCGCCACAATGCTCTGTGTGCGAAGAAGCCGCTTCTTCGCCTGCGGGAGAGTCGGCGAGCGGCAGCTTCCCAAAGGCGAAGATGCAAGCTGCAGCACACAGGCAAGTGTGGGCAGCCTTCAGACTTAGAGAAAACAGTACTTTACCACTCTCCTGCCTTTTCCATGGTTATTCTATTGGAAAAGAACGAGTTTTGGACAACTACCTTTCATTCTTGCCAAACTCTTTGCAGACCCCCGTGCAAGCTTAGAACAAGATTTTGGATGTTTTCTTTCCTGGCAGAGTTTCTCCTTGCAAGATATGGTGGAAAAGCTTTTTGCTGAGTGTAGAGCGGCAAGACACGCAGAAGACGCAGATACGCAGCTCTCCGAAGCTAAGTGCCGGTCCCGGGCTTCTTTCGGCACAAACCGCTCTCAGGAGCTCCCGCGCTCGCCACAATGCTCTGTGTGCGAAGAAGCCGCTTCTTCGCCTCCGGGAGAATCGGCGAGCGGCAGCTTCCCAAAGGCGAAGATGCAAGCTGCAGCACACAGGCACAGTGTGGGCAGCATTCAGACTTAGAGAAAACAGTACTTTACCACTCTCCTGCCTTTTCCATGGTTATTCTATTGGAAAAGAACGAGTTTTGGACAACTACCTTTCATTCTTGCCAAACTCTTTGCAGACCCCCGTGCAAGCTTTAGAACAAGATTTTGGATGTTTTCTTTCCTGGCAGAGTTTCTCCTTGCAAGATATGGTGGAAAAGCTTTTGGCTGAGTGTAGAGCGGCAAGACACGCAGAAGACGCAGATACGCAGCTCTCCGAAGCTAAGTGCCGGTCCCGGGCTTCTTTCGGCACAAACCGCTCTCAGGAGCTCCCTGCGCTCGCCACAATGCTCTGTGTGCGAAGAAGCCGCTTCTTCGCCTGCGGGAGAATCGGCGAGCGGCAGCTTCCCAAAGGCGAAGATGCAAGCTGCAGCACACAGGCACAGTGTGGGCAGCCTTCAGACTTAGGGAAAACAGTACTTTACCACTCTCCTGCCTTTTCCATGGTTATTCTATTGGAAAAGAACGAGTTTTGGACAACTACCTTTCATTCTTGCCAAACTCTTTGCAGACCCCCGTGCAAGCTTTAGAACAAGATTTTGGATGTTTTCTTTCCTGGCAGAGTTTCTCCTTGCAAGATATGGTGGAAAAGCTTTTTGCTGAGTGTAGAGCGGCAAGACACGCAGAAGACGCGGATACGCAGCTCTCCGAAGCTAAGTGCCGGTCCCGGGCTTCTTTCGGCACAAACCGCTCTCAGGAGCTCCCTGCGCTCGCCACAATGCTCTGTGTGCGAAGAAGCCGCTTCTTCGCCTCGGGAGAATCGGTGAGCGGCAGCTTCCCAAAGGCGAAGATGCAAGCTGCAGCACACAGGCACAGTGTGGGCAGCATTCAGACTTAGAGAAAACAGTACTTTACCACTCTCCTGCTTTTCCATGGTTATTCTATTGGAAAAGAACGAGTTTTGGACAACTACCTTTCATTCTTGCCAAACTCTTTGCAGACCCCCGTGCAAGCTTTAGAACAAGATTTTGGATGTTTTCTTTCTGGCAGAGTTTCTCCTTGCAAGATATGGTGAAAAAGCTTTTTGCTGAGTGTAGAGCGGCAAGACACGCAGAAGACGCAGATACGCAGCTCTCCGAAGCTAAGTGCCGGTCCCGGGCTTCTTTCGGCACAAACCGCTCTCAGGAGCTCCCTGCGCTCGCCACAATGCTCTGTGTGCGAAGAAGCCGCTTCTTCGCCTGCGGGAGAATCGGCGAGCGGCAGCTTCCCAAAGGCGAAGATGCAAGCTGCAGCACACAGGCACAGTGTGGGCAGCCTTCAGACTTAGAGAAAACAGTACTTTACCACTCTCCTGCCTTTTCCATGGTTATTCTATTGGAAAAGAACGAGTTTTGGACAACTACCTTTCATTCTTGCCAAACTCTTTGCAGACCCCCGTGCAAGCTTTAGAACAAGATTTTGGATGTTTTCTTCCTGGCAGAGTTTCTCCTTGCAAGATATGGTGGAAAAGCTTTTTGCTGAGTGTAGAGCGGCAAGACACGCAGAAGACGCAGATACGCAGCTCTCCGAAGCTAAGTGCCGGTCCCGGGCTTCTTTCGGCACAAACCGCTCTCAGGAGCTCCCTGCGCTCGCCACAATGCTCTGTGTGCGAAGAAGCCGCTTCTTCGCCTCTGGGAGAATCGGCGAGCGGCAGCTTCCCAAAGGCGAAGATGCAAGCTGCAGCACACAGGCACAGTGTGGGCAGCATTCAGACTTAGAGAAAACAGTACTTTACCACTCTCCTGCCTTTTCCATGGTTATTCTATTGGAAAAGAACGAGTTTTGGACAACTACCTTTCATTCTTGCCAAACTCTTTGCAGACCCCCGTGCAAGCTTTAGAACAAGATTTTGGATGTTTTCTTTCCTGGCAGAGTTTCTCCTTGCAAGATATGGTGGAAAAGCTTTTTGCTGAGTGTAGAGCGGGCAAGACACGCAGAAGACGCAGATACGCAGCTCTCCGAAGCTAAGTGCCGGTCCCGGGCTTCTTTCGGCACAAACCGCTCTCAGGAGCTCCCTGCGCTCGCCACAATGCTCTGTGTGCGAAGAAGCGCTTCTTCGCCTGCGGGAGAATCGGCGAGCGGCAGCTTCCCAAAGGTGAAGATGCAAGCTGCAGCACACAGGCACAGTGTGGGCAGCCTTCAGACTTAGAGAAAACAGTACTTTACCACTCTCCTGCCTTTTCCATGGTTATTCTATTGGAAAAGAACGAGGTTTGGACAACTACCTTTCATTCTTGCCAAACTCTTTGCAGACCCCCGTGCAAGCTTTAGAACAAGTTTTTGGATGTTTTCTTTCCTGGCAGAGTTTCTCCTTGCAAGATATGGTGGAAAAGCTTTTTGCTGAGTGTAGAGCGGCAAGACACGCAGAAGACGCGGATACGCAGCTCTCCGAAGCTAAGTGCCGGTCCCGGGCTTCTTTCGGCACAAACCGCTCTCAGGAGCTCCCTGCGCTCGCCACAATGCTCTGTGTGCGAAGAAGCCGCTTCTTCGCCTCCGGGAGAATCGGCGAGCGGCAGCTTCCCAAAGGCGAAGATGCAAGCTGCAGCACACAGGCACAGTGTGGGCAGCATTCAGACTTAGAGAAAACAGTACTTTACCACTCTCCTGCCTTTTCCATGGTTATTCTATTGGAAAAGAACGAGTTTTGGACAACTACCTTTCATTCTTGCCAAACTCTTTGCAGACCCCCGTGCAAGCTTTAGAACAAGATTTTGGATGTTTTCTTTCCTGGCAGAGTTTCTCCTTGCAAGATATGGTGGAAAAGCTTTTGGCTGAGTGTAGAGCGGCAAGACACGCAGAAGACGCAGATACGCAGCTCTCCGAAGCTAAGTGCCGGTCCCGGGCTTCTTTCGGCACAAACCGCTCTCAGGAGCTCCCTGCGCTCGCCACAATGCTCTGTGTGCGAAGAAGCCGCTTCTTCGCCTGCGGGAGAGTCGGCGAGCGGCAGCTTCCCAAAGGCGAAGATGCAAGCTGCAGCACACAGGCACAGTGTGGGCAGCCTTCAGACTTAGAGAAAACAGTACTTTACCACTCTCCTGCCTTTTCCATGGTTATTCTATTGGAAAAGAACGAGTTTTGGACAACTACCTTTCATTCTTGCCAAACTCTTTGCAGACCCCCGTGCAAGCTTTAGAACAAGATTTTGGATGTTTTCTTTCCTGGCAGAGGTTTCTCCTTGCAAGATATGGTGGAAAAGCTTTTGGGCTGAGTGTAGAGCGGCAAGACACGCAGAAGACGCAGATACGCAGCTCTCCGAAGCTAAGTGCCGGTCCCGGGCTTCTTTCGGCACAAACCGCTCTCAGGAGCTCCCTGCGCTCGCCACAATGCTCTGTGTGCGAAGAAGCCGCTTCTTCGCCTGCGGGAGAATCGGCGAGCGGCAGCTTCCCAAAGGCGAAGATGCAAGCTGCAGCACACAGGCACAGTGTGGGCAGCCTTCAGACTTAGAGAAAACAGTACTTTACCACTCTCCTGCCTTTTCCATGGTTATTCTATTGGAAAAGAACGAGTTTTGGACAACTACCTTTCATTCTTGCCAAACTCTTTGCAGACCCCCGTGCAAGCTTTAGAACAAGATTTTGGATGTTTTCTTTCCTGGCAGAGTTTCTCCTTGCAAGATATGGTGGAAAAGCTTTTTGCTGAGTGTAGAGCGGCAAGACACGCAGAAGACGCGGATACGCAGCTCTCCGAAGCTAAGTGCCGGTCCCGGGCTTCTTTCGGCACAAACCGCTCTCAGGAGCTCCCTGCGCTCGCCACAATGCTCTGTGTGCGAAGAAGCCGCTTCTTCGCCTCCGGGAGAATCGGTGAGCGGCAGCTTCCCAAAGGCGAAGATGCAAGCTGCAGCACACAGGCACAGTGTGGGCAGCATTCAGACTTAGAGAAAACAGTACTTTACCACTCTCCTGCCTTTTCCATGGTTATTCTATTGGAAAAGAACGAGTTTTGGACAACTACCTTTCATTCTTGCCAAACTCTTTGCAGACCCCCGTGCAAGCTTTAGAACAAGATTTTGGATGTTTTCTTTCCTGGCAGAGTTTCTCCTTGCAAGATATGGTGGAAAAGCTTTTTGCTGAGTGTAGAGCGGCAAGACACGCAGAAGACGCAGATACGCAGCTCTCCGAAGCTAAGTGCCGGTCCCGGGCTTCTTTCGGCACAAACCGCTCTCAGGAGCTCCCTGCGCTCGCCACAATGCTCTGTGTGCGAAGAAGCCGCTTCTTCGCCTGCGGGAGAATCGGCGAGCGGCAGCTTCCCAAAGGCGAAGATGCAAGCTGCAGCACACAGGCACAGTGTGGGCAGCCTTCAGACTTAGAGAAAACAGTACTTTACCACTCTCCTGCCTTTTCCATGGTTATTCTATTGGAAAAGAACGAGTTTTGGACAACTACCTTTCATTCTTGCCAAACTCTTTGCAGACCCCCGTGCAAGCTTTAGAACAAGATTTTGGATGTTTTCTTCCCTGGCAGAGTTTCTCCTTGCAAGATATGGTGAAAAAGCTTTTGGCTGAGTGTTGAGCGGCAAGACACGCAGAAGACGCAGATACGCAGCTCTCCGAAGCTAAGTGCCGTCCTGGGCTTCTTTCGGCACAAACCGCTCTCAGGAGCTCCCTGCGCTCGCCACAATGCTCTGTGTGTGAAGAAGCCGCTTCTTCGCCTGCGGGAGAATCGGCGAGCGGCAGCTTCCCAAAGGCGAAGATGCAAGCTGCAGCACACAGGCACAGTGTGGGCAGCTTCAGACTTAGAGAAAACAGTACTTTACCACTCTCCTGCCTTTTCCATGGTTATTCTATTGGAAAAGAACGAGTTTTGGACAACTACCTTTCATTCTTGCCAAACTCTTTGCAGACCCCCGTGCAAGCTTTAGAACAAGATTTTGGATGTTTTCTTTCCTAGCAGAGTTTCTCCTTGCAAGATATGGTGGAAAAGCTTTTTGCTGAGTGTAGAGCGGCAAGACACGCAGAAGACGCAGATACGCAGCTCTCCGAAGCTAAGTGCCGGTCCCGGGCTTCTTTCGGCACAAACCGCTCTCAGGAGCTCCCTGCGCTCGCCACAATGCTCTGTGTGCGAAGAAGCCGCTTCTTCGCCTGCGGGAGAATCGGCGAGCGGCAGCTTCCCAAAGGCGAAGATGCAAGCTGCAGCACACAGGCACAGTGTGGGCAGCCTTCAGACTTAGAGAAAACAGTACTTTACCACTCTCCTGCCTTTTCCATGGTTATTCTATTGGAAAAGAACGAGTTTTGGACAACTACCTTTCATTCTTGCCAAACTCTTTGCAGACCCCGTGCAAGCTTTAGAACAAGATTTTGGATGTTTTCTTTCCTGGCAGAGTTTCTCCTTGCAAGATATGGTGGAAAAGCTTTTTGCTGAGTGTAGAGCGGCAAGACACGCAGAAGACGCAGATACGCAGCTCTCCGAAGCTAAGTGCCGGTCCCGGGCTTCTTTCGGCACAAACCGCTCTCAGGAGCTCCCTGCGCTCGCCACAATGCTCTGTGTGCGAAGAAGCCGCTTCTTCGCCTGCGGAGAATCGGCGAGCGGCAGCTTCCCAAAGGCGAAGATGCAAGCTGCAGCACACAGGCACAGTGTGGGCAGCCTTCAGACTTAGAGAAAACAGTACTTTACCACTCTCCTGCCTTTTCCATGGTTATTCTATTGGAAAAGAACGAGTTTTGGACAACTACCTTTCATTCTTGCCAAACTCTTTGCAGACCTCCGTGCAAGCTTTAGAACAAGATTTTGGATGTTTTCTTTCCTGGCAGAGTTTCTCCTTGCAAGATATGGTGGAAAAGCTTTTTGCTGAGTGTAGAGCGGCAAGACACGCAGAAGACGCAGATACGCAGCTCTCCGAAGCTAAGTGCCGGTCCCGGGCTTCTTTCGGCACAAACCGCTCTCAGGAGCTCCCTGCGCTCGCCACAATGCTCTGTGTGCGAAGAAGCCGCTTCTTCGCCTGCGGGAGAATCGGCGTGCGGCAGCTTCCCAAGGCGAAGATGCAAGCTGCAGCACACAGGCACAATGTGGGCAGCCTTCAGACTTAGAGAAAACAGTACTTTACCACTCTCCTGCCTTTTCCATGGTTATCTATTGGAAAAGAACGAGTTTTGGACAACTACCTTTCATTCTTGCCAAACTCTTTGCAGACCTCCGTGCAAGCTTTAGAACAAGATTTTGGATGTTTTCTTCCCTGGCAGAGTTTCTCCTTGCAAGATATGGTGAAAAAGCTTTTGGCTGAGTGTTGAGCGGCAAGACACGCAGAAGACACAGATACGCAGCTCTCCGAAGCTAAGTGCCGGTCCTGGGCTTCTTTCGGCACAAACCGCTCTCAGGAGCTCCCTGCGCTCGCCACAATGCTCTGTGTGTGAAGAAGCCGCTTCTTCGCCTCCGGGAGAATCGGCGAGCGGCAGCTTCCCAAAGGCGAAGATGCAAGCTGCAGCACACAGGCACAGTGTGGGCAGCCTTCAGACTTAGAGAAAACAGTACTTTACCACTCTCCTGCCTTATCCATGTTTATTCTATTGGAAAAGAACGAGTTTTGGACAACTACCTTTCATTCTTGCCAAACTCTTTGCAGACCCCCGTTGCAAGCTTTAGAACAAGATTTTGGATGTTTTCTTTCCTGGCAGAGTTTCTCCTTGCAAGATATGGTGGAAAAGCTTTTGGCTGAGTGTAGAGCGGCAAGACACGCAGAAGACGCAGATACGCCAGCTCTCCGAAGCTAAGTGCCGGTCCCGGGCTTCTTTCGGCACAAACCGCTCTCAGGAGCTCCCTGCGCTCGCCACAATGCGCTGTGTGCGAAGAAGCCGCTTCTTCGCCTCCGGGAGAATCGGCGAGCGGCAGCTTCCCAAAGGCGAAGATGCAAGCTGCAGCACACAGGCACAGTGTGGGCAGCCTTCAGACTTAGAGAAAACAGTACTTTACCACTCTCCTGCCTTTTCCATGGTTATTCTATTGGAAAAGAACGAGTTTTGGACAACTACCTTTCATTCTTGCCAAACTCTTTGCAGACCCCCGTGCAAGCTTTAGAACAAGATTTTGGATGTTTTCTTTCCTGGCAGAGTTTCTCCTTGCAAGATATGGTGGAAAAGCTTTGGCTGAGTGTAGAGCGGCAAGACACGCAGAAGACGCAGATACGCAGCTCTCCGAAGCTAAGTGCCATACTCACTACTGATAGGGGCAAGATTGGTGGAAAAGCTTTTGCTGAGTGTAGAGCGCAAGACACCAGAAGACGCAGAACGCCAGCTCACCGAAGCTAAGGCC